>NW_015506827.1:166318-168735 GCF_001515645.1 Sinocyclocheilus grahami | reverse complement strand
AGTGCGTGAGTGTGTGTGTATGTGTGTGTGTGTGTGTGTGTGTGTGTGTGTCTGTCTGTATGAGTGTGTCTCTGTGTGTGTGAGTGTGTGTGTGTGTGTATCTGTGTGTGTGAGTGTGAGTGTGTGTGTGTGCACATTTTTTTCAGTGCGTAGAAGCAACTGCTTGTAAATTTCACAAATAATTACAAAGAAACGGCAACTAATATTATGAATAAGCACGACATTTTTAAGCAGAAACGCTGAAATCGGACTTTCTTGTAAAACATACGGCAATAATCTTTAACACATTTAGAAAATCATTTTTCACAATGTGGTTTCCAGTCATTTTACAGTCCTTTTATCTTCTCTATAAATGCCCAGCTTTTTCATATGTGTTAAAGTTTATGTGGAACAATGCATATTGTTTTTATGAGCATTTAGAAGCTTTTAAGCGTATAAGGTTTTTTTCGGTTTCATTTTTTTTTTTTTTTTACATTAAGTGCTTTTAACAGTACACTGACAAAAATGGTTGCCTAAAAATAGCATCTAAATAAACTGGGATTTTATTCAAATCAGAAATATAATATAACATCACTGAATCAACCTAAATACATTAATTCATTAAAAAAAAAAATCTAATTTCTTATCTTTATGTAATCTAGTTAATCTGTTTTTCATGGATTAAATCATTAAAAATGTTATGGGATGAATATGTTGTTAGATTACCACTGTGTACAGTGCACAAGCATTGTTCATGAGACATTTTCAGATTGAATATTGAGCTTAATTTCACATCTCTCCTCTTTCATTGATGTCCTCTGGACAGACAGGATGGCTCGGGACATGTCGGATAAAGACATCCTAAAGATGGAGCTGGATCAGCTGAAGCTGGAAGTGAACACTCCTCGAATTGCGGTGACAAAAATAATCTTTCAGTCATCATTAACTCACCCTCATGTCGTTCCAAACCTGTACGACTTTCTGTCTTCTGGGAGCATTACGCTAAAGAACAGTTTAAAACCAAACCGTTTTGGTTCCCATTGACTTCCATTGTAATTGTTGCCCATATGACCGAAGTCAAAGAGAACTGAAACTCTTTGGTTACTAACATTCTTTAAAACATCTTCTTTTGTGTTTTGGAATGACGTGAGTGTGATTAAAAGATTACAGAGTTTTTGGCTGCATCCTCTGATTGCTTACGTATTTGATTCCCATTCTGAGCAATGAAACTTAAAGCGTCTTTCCTGACTCTTCTTCTCAGGTCTCAACAACGGCCCCAGAGATCATCGCGTTTGTTGAGGGGTTGTCTGCTGAAGACCCGCTGGTCAAAGGTGTCCCAGAAGACAAGAACCCTTTCAAGGAGAAGGGTGGATGCATTATTACATAGCAGTGGCCCTGGAGGCACCAGGGCTCTGTTCAATAACTAGTTTTGTCCCTGGTTGTACCTGGTGGGGAGGAAGTATTATCCTTCCCAGACCTGGAGGTTTCTGCAGAAAATGGCGAGTGGCAAGAAGCAGAAGGCAACATCCTATCCTTTGCATCACCGCAGTCGGGACAATTCAGTGCTGTTGGGAAGAAGCAACTATATGTGATGTGTGTAAAGGCTCTTCACTGTCATACTCTGGAGAGTGTGAAGGAGTCTAAGTGGTTGGATTTTTTTGGGTCAGGCTCTTCACCCAAAGGTAGTTGGAGGACCTTGTACAAACCCCCCATTGAGAAACGGTCTGGAGACCTGCAGTGGCGGATTGTGCATGGTATAATAGCTACGAACAGACACAGAGCACACATTGATCCACAGGTAGGGGAGGGTTGCCCTTTCTGTGGACAATCGGAAACAGTTTTTCATTTATTTTCTGAATGTGAAAGGCTTGTTCCTCTGTTTTGTTTTTTAGAAGAATGCTGCCGTGAATTAGGGGAGGTTTTTACTAAAGTTTTCTTTATTTATGGTCCTAAATATAAGTATTCCACAAGGGAGACCCTTGTATTAGTGAATTTTGTTTTTGGCCAAGCAAAGTTGGCTATTTGGCTGTCACGGAAAAATAAGATTGTTGGAATGGGACAGACTGATGTTACTTTGATTTTTAGGGGTTTGATAAAATCACGTTTAAAGGTTGAATTTGCTTTTTACAATTTAATAATGGATATGGAGACCTTTAAATACAGGTGGGGCATTAATAACTGCATATGTGAAGTTGATTGTGATGGATCTCTAAACATTTTTGTATGAAAATGATTATATGATGTGTTTATTGGTTTTGTTTTTTTTTTGATACGGAAACATGATGTTTTCTTTTGGGTTGTTATTTTTTTCAGTTTTTTTGACTCATATTTTTTATACCTGTACACTTTGACTTTTTATATATTTAAAAAAAAAAAACTGATGTTTTCTGGTGATTAAAGAGATGTTAAAAGTCTCTCTCTCTCTCTCTCTCTCCCTC
>NW_015506827.1:162098-166251 GCF_001515645.1 Sinocyclocheilus grahami | reverse complement strand
TCTCTGTCTCTCTCTCTGTCTCTCTCTCTCTCTCTCTCTCTCTCTCGCTCTCCAGCTCCTCTTTACAGTTTTTTTTCAGCTGCTTACACACATTTTCAAAACTTTACACACAAATCCAAGAACTGCACACACGAAATGCAAAATACCTCACATCTCTAAATATTTCAAAATATCAGAAACACATCTCAAAAGCAAACATTTGTCTTATGTTGCAAACACGTTTGCCATAATATTATATATTTTTGGATATATCACATGCACACAGTTATTCAAAACCTAAAGCTCTCCTTTCGTGAGCACCTGTGAACATTTGTGTACAAGATTGAAAGTAATTGTCAGAGAGATGTTGTAAAAATTCACGGTAAATGTGAACGCAAGATTGAAAGCGAACCTTTTTACTGTAAGCATTTGTGGCTGTGAATACAGTTTTACACAGTACCAAAGAAAAGACACAGTTGTGTAGATGTGTGTTTATTCTAAAGCATGATTGGTTGTGAGGAGTTAGTGATGAATTAGTGTGGAATTTGTTTTGCAAAAAGTGTTTTATGAAATTGAAAACTGAGTCAAAGGCTGATAATTAGTGCATGGTTTTGTAGATTTGGTGTGTGCTTCTGCTGTTTGAGTGTCAGCTTTCAGAAACTGTGACAAGTGAAGATTTAGTGTGTAAGCAGCTGAAAAAAAACGGTAAACTGAGTCACTAACTGCAGGGTATTTATTAGGAATGAGGTTCTTCAGGGTTCCAGAGTTTGAGTCTCAGAGAAAGTGATCTTTCTGCCAACAAAATATGCTCTTTGAACCTTTTACTAATGTTGGAATTAAGTTATGAAAAAAAGTGTTCTCTGAACATTCAAAACAGCCAGTTTTTAAATGTTTTAAACACATGAACATTCCGTTTGATACTTTTGCAAATATTATGAGAATGTTACGGTAACACTTTACAATAAGGTTCATTAGTTAACTACATTAGTTAACATGAACTGCACTTATACAGCGTTTATTAATCTTTGTTAATGTTAATTTCAACATTTACTAATACATTATTAAAATCTTGTTAACATTAGTTACTGCACTGTGAACTAACATGAACTAACAATGAACATCTGTATTTGTATTAACTAACGTGAGCGTAGATTAGTAAATACAGTAACAAATGTATTGCTCATGGTTAGTTCATGTTAGTTAATACATTAACTAATGTTTATCTAATGAACCTTATTGTAAAGTGTTACCAATGTTACTTTTGAATGTTCTATGAACGTCCTGAAGTAGTAACATTTAAAAAAACGTTACACAAACATCCACCCAAAAGTTTTAAGGAAAACGATTTGTTTTTCAGGGAAACTCAAGATTTGCGCAGATAGATTTGGGATTTGACTCCGTTCTTCAGGATGTGCGTCCTGGTTTGGGCCGGGGGAACGTACTGGTGTCTGTTGAGAAAGCAGTGACTCTCCAGACTTCTTCAGATGCTTAAATGCTTCTCCAAATGACCTGAGAGTGTTTTAAGCCTGTTCTGCAAATCTGCAGCACATGGACCATCTAATGTGAGCTAATCTTCTCTGCTGAGTATACTTCCATATTTAATCATCACGTTCAAAACATTATAAGCATCCTATAGAACACAGCATTCTTTGTATATGTAAACAAAGTGGTGTTAATAGTTGAAGTCTCCGTGAAACAGAAATTGCAATCATTACTTCTCTATTGTGATGCATTTCCAAGTGAAGTGTCTTAAAGAATATCCAAGAATTTATCAAAATCATTGTCACTTGCAAAATCCTGTGACATCATTTGAGTGATAGGTTATTGTCCCGCCCTCATGTCAGTGCATACATCATCTGAAAAAAGAGGACGTTAATGTTTGTGATTAAATATTATGAGGGCACATGATTTTTTAAAATAATGTGCATGGATAAATCATTAATGATAAACATTTATTATAAACAAAAATTGTTGATTTTATGGTGAACCAAAAATTCACCAAATTGTTACATTTATAAAAATCCAAACCTGTGTAAATTTCTTTATTCTGTTGAACACAAACTTTATTATTTATTTATTAATTTTTAAAATAATACTGACCATTCTTTAAATAGTATATACTGTAATGAGACCACTATAAAAGTAGTACACATTCGCATACTTAAAAACATTATTATTACAGAAATAATATATTTTAAATGAATACACTTATACAGTGTGAACTGACGCTTTAATGCATCTTATTTACAAATAATGTAAACATTTATGTAGTTCATATGCAATGTTGACATTTTTACTTTTTTGACAAACTTAGGATTTAAACACTTTTATCTTTATATGAAGTTTCATAATTCTGTTGTTTTTGAAATATGGTTAAAGTACTGCTGAATGTACTGACAAGCATTTATGTTTAACTAATTTCTGTTGAAACTCATGTCATAATTTTTTTAATATATTTGTAATTGCACCCTTGTAATGATAAAGTTGCAATTTAGTACTTTTTAAAAATATATTAACACCGCATTTAAAAGAATGCATATGTGCATATCCTTTATTACTTTAGAAAGTAGTATTAGTCGTATCAGAAACAGAACATGTAAACTGTTTAAAGTAATCTAATTATGTAAAGTCTTGTCAATCCTATTGTAAAACAATTAACATGTGTGTCATTGGCTATGCCAGTATCTTAATTAGATTAGCAGACTGTGATAACACTTGTAGAGCTCAGACAAACCTCTTGAAAGATAATACTGTATTTTGTGATATTTTCTTATCAGGCTTTTTCATAATATACATTACCAGCCTAATAAAAACCCTCCACCTCCCCAGCACCACCCTTCAGGATGTCTTTAACCATGAAATAAGATCATAATCGTAATAATAAATTTCACTCGCATTCCACAAAACATCAGCGTTGACACTTTCCATGGGTGTTCATTTCAGGGAAAATGCTGTATTTCTGACTCAAAAATCAATACAAAGTCAATTTGGTCGCAATATAATATACATTAGGGCTAGAGAAGTGTCTGTTTGCTCCTAAAGATTCCAGCTGTATGATCAATTGCATGTTATTTGCAATTAAATGAAAATATATTATAGTTTAAGTTTATTTTAAATGCAATTAATTGATAAGACTGATTTTTTAGTAACACTTTATTTTAAGGTGTCCTTTAACACGTTACATTGCTCAGTACTTAAATGTATAATTACACTGTAACAAGGACACCTTAAAAAAAATCTTTCTATGTAACTTATATTTCGTTTTAGTAAAACTAAAATATACTTTAATGTCATTTCTATTGAAACTTGTATGCCATGTGCCACATGTTTGTAATCACACATCTGCAATGATGAAGTTGCAATTTAGTACATCTAACTTAAATTACATTTAAATGTATTATCAAATACCACAGTTAAAATTAAAATCTCCTGCTTTAGGTGTGCTTTAGTGTGTTAGTAAAGACATCAAAATAAGTGAACTTCTTTAAATCACAACACAATATTATTAAAACATAATGATTTGAAATGTATGCTTTAAAGTAAAACGACATTATTACACAGTGCACTTTTTAAAGAAACAGTCACTCTCTTTAAGCACAGTTAAGAGGCACTTTATTTCATTAAAATTATAGTCACTGCAAGAGCGGTTATTTAAAAATAGACTTTTAAGATTTCAAGTTCATGACAATGTTTCAAAACAATTAAGCACACTTCTTTTTCGCAAGGGAAGACAAAAAACACAGATTCACCATAATATAAAATAATTGTATATCATACTATGTATTCAGAAAAGTAAAACAATGAAGTGTCTTAAATGAGTCAATAAATGGAAGTCACGTAAAGGCAACATGTAGATTGGCAAACTAAGTGCAGTTGTGCTACTCAAACACTAGGCAGTGCTGTTGTCTAAAGCATGGCCTCCTCTCTCTCTCTCTCTCTCTCTCTCTCTCTCTCTCTCTGTCTCTCTCTCTCTCTCTCTCTCTCTCTCTCTCTCTGTCTCTCTCTCTCTCTCTCTCTCTCTCTCTCTCTCTGTCTCTCTCTCTCTCTCTCTCTCTCTCTCTCTCTCTGTCTCTCTCTCTCTCTCTCTCTCTCTCTCTCTCTCTGTCTCTCTCTCTCTCTCTCTCTCTCTCTCTCTCTCTGTCTCTCTCTCTCTCTCTCTCTCTCTCTCTCTCTC
>NW_015506827.1:160978-161818 GCF_001515645.1 Sinocyclocheilus grahami | reverse complement strand
AAATAACTTTAGTCCTGCCTCACTAAGTTGTAATAGTCTTTTCAAATGCAGTGCAGATGGAGATTCAGTCTTGCCTGTTATTTGGACGTGAACTGATTCCAGTATCTTCTGCTTTATCCAGTTGTCCTCCTGATTGCTCTGTTTCTGTTTCAGTGCTCTTTAGTTGTCTTGTTGAAGAAGCAGCAAAGAAATGTACAGCTATCACGGTCACCTTAATATTCCTCTCACTTTTTCCTTTGGTTTGATATATGTTTTGTTAGGCTTGCCTCACTCTAAAGATAAAAGATTGCAAAAAATTTAGGAGCTCAAGTGGATCATGACTTTCCAGTTCATGGAACTCTCTGTCTCTCTGTCTCTCCCTCTCTCTCTCTCTGTCTCTCTCTCTCTCTCTCTCTCTCTCTCTCTCTCTCTCTCTCTCTCTCTCTCCCTCTCTCTCCCTCTCCTCCCCATTTGCAGCAGCATGAATCAAACACTAGGCAGTGCTGCTGCCTAAAGCATGCAGTCTCAGGAGGATCTCTCTCTCTCGGCCTGCTGCCATACTTCTGTCTGGACAGGGTTTCTGCTCTCAGTCCAAGAAGCAATTCTTATCTCCCTGCCTGTGGGAAAACACATTTCCAGTCCTTTCCAAACTTCCCTGTACCCTCATGTTGTTTTCTGTTGGAACTGTGTGTCATGAAGTGCATCATGTGTGAGTGCAGTAAATGTAAAGCCACCTTTGACCCTTCTTCAGTCTGAGTAAAGCCTTCCCGTCAGCCAAAGACCCATCACAGATCACTGTACACTACCATTCAAAAGGCTCACCAAAGCTGCATTTATTTGATCAAAAATACAGTAAAATCA
>NW_015506827.1:154517-160968 GCF_001515645.1 Sinocyclocheilus grahami | reverse complement strand
AGAAACACATCTCAAAAGCAAACATTTGTCTTATGTTGCAAACACGTTTGCCATAATATTATATATTTTTGGATATATCACATGCACACAGTTATTCAAAACCTAAAGCTCTCCTTTCGTGAGCACCTGTGAACATTTGTGTACAAGATTGAAAGTAATTGTCAGAGAGATGTTGTAAAAATTCACGGTAAATGTGAACGCAAGATTGAAAGCGAACCTTTTTACTGTAAGCATTTGTGGCTGTGAATACAGTTTTACACAGTACCAAAGAAAAGACACAGTTGTGTAGATGTGTGTTTATTCTAAAGCATGATTGGTTGTGAGGAGTTAGTGATGAATTAGTGTGGAATTTGTTTTGCAAAAAGTGTTTTATGAAATTGAAAACTGAGTCAAAGGCTGATAATTAGTGCATGGTTTTGTAGATTTGGTGTGTGCTTCTGCTGTTCGAGAGTCAGCTTTCAGAAACTGTGACAAGTGAAGATTTAGTGTGTGAGCAGCTGAAAAAAACCGGTAAACTGAGTCACTAACTGCAGGGTATTTATTAGGAATGAGGTTCTTCAGGGTTCCAGAGTTTGAGTCTCAGAGAAAGTGATCTTTCTGCCAACAAAATATGCTCTTTGAACCTTTTACTAATGTTGGAATTAAGTTATGAAAAAAAGTGTTCTCTGAACATTCAAAACAGCCAGTTTTTAAATGTTTTAAACACATGAACATTCCATTTGATACTTTTGCAAATATTATGAGAATGTTACTTTTGAATGTTCTATGAACGTCCTGAAGTAGTAACATTTAAAAAAACTTTACACAAACATCCACCCAAAAGTTTTAAGGAAAACGATTTGTTTTTCAGGGAAACTCAAGATTTGCGCAGATAGATTTGGGATTTGACTCCGTTCTTCAGGATGTGCGTCCTGGTTTGGGCCGGGGGAACGTACTGGTGTCTGTTGAGAAAGCAGTGACTCTCCAGACTTCTTCAGATGCTTAAATGCTTCTCCGAATGACCTGAGAGTGTTTTAAGCCTGTTCTGCAAATCTGCAGCACATGGACCATCTAATGTGAGCTAATCTTCGAATGCAACATATGAGCATGTTTCTGCTGAGTATACTTCCATATTTAATCATCACGTTCAAAACATTATAAGCATCCTATAGAACACAGCATTCTTTGTATATGTAAACAAAGTGGTGTTAATAGTTGAAGTCTCCGTGAAACAGAAATTGCAACCATTACTTCTCTATTGTGATGCATTTCCAAGTGAAGTGTCTTAAAGAATGTCCAAGAATTTATCAAAATCATTGTCACTGGCAAAATCCTGTGACATCATTTGAGTGATAGGTTATTGTCCCGCCCTCATGTCAGTGCATACATCATCAGAAAAAAGAGGACGTTAACATTTATTATAAACAAAAATTGTTGATTTTATGGTGAACCAAAAATTGTTACATTTATAAAAATCCAAACCTGTGTAAATTTCTTTATTCTGTTGAACACAAACTTTATTATTTATTTATTAATTTTTAAAATAATACTGACCATTCTTTAAATAGTATATACTGTAATGAGACCACTATAAAAGTAGTACACATTCGCATACTTAAAAACATTATTATTACAGAAATAATATATTTTAAATGAATACACTTATACAGTGTGAACTGACGCTTTAATGCATCTTATTTACAAATAATGTAAACATTTATGTAGTTCATATGCAATGTTGACATTTTTACTTTTTTGACAAACTTAGGATTTAAACACTTTTATCTTTATATGAAGTTTCATAATTCTGTTGTTTTTGAAATATGGTTAAAGTACTGCTGAATGTACTGACAAGCATTTATGTTTAACTAATTTCTGTTGAAACTCTTTGTAATTGCACCTTTGTAATGATGAAGTTGCAATTTAGTATTTTTAAAAAATATATTAACACCACATTTAAAAGAATGCATATGTGCATATCCTTTATTACTTTAGAAAGTAGTATTAGTCGTATCAGAAACAGAACATGTAAACTGTTTAAGGTAATCTAATTATGTAAAGTCTTGTCAATCCTATTGTAAAACAATTAACATGTGTGTCATTGGCTATGCCAGTATCTTAATTAGATTAGCAGACTGTGATAACACTTGTAGAGCTCAGACAAACCTCTTGAAAGATAATACTGTATTTTGTGATATTTTCTTATCAGGCTTTTTCATAATATACATTACCAGCCTAATAAAAACCCTCCACCTCCCCAGCACCACCCTTCAGGATGTCTTTAACCATGAAATAAGATCATAATCGTAATAATAAATTTCACTCGCATTCCACAAAACATCAGCGTTGACACTTTCCATGTGTGTTCATTTCAGGGAAAATGCTGTATTTCTGACTCAAAAATCAATACAAAGTCAATTTGGTCGCAATATAATATACATTAGGGCTAGAGAAGTGTCTGTTTGCTCCTAAAGATTCCAGCTGTATGATCAATTGCATGTTATTTGCAATTAAATGAAAATATATTATAGTTTAAGTTTATTTTAAATGCAATTAATTGATAAGACTGATTTTTTAGTAACACTTTATTTTAAGGTGTCCTTTAACACGTTACATTGCTCAGTACTTAAATGTATAATTACACTGTAACAAGGACACCTTAAAAAAAATCTTACTATGTAACTTATATTTCGTTTTAGTAAAACTAAAATATACTTTAATGTCATTTCTATTGAAACTTGTATGCCATGTGCCACATGTTTGTAATCACACATCTGCAATGATGAAGTTGCAATTTAGTACATCTAACTTAAATTACATTTAAATGTATTATCAAATACCACAGTTAAAATTAAAATCTCCTGCTTTAGGTGTGCTTTAGTGTGTTAGTAAAGACATCAAAATAAGTGAACTTCTTTAAATCACAACACAATATTATTAAAACATAATGATTTGAAATGTATGCTTTAAAGTAAAACGACATTATTACACAGTGCACTTTTTAAAGAAACAGTCACTCTCTTTAAGCACAGTTAAGAGGCACTTTATTTCATTAAAATTATAGTCACTGCAAGAGCGGTTATTTAAAAATAGACTTTTAAGATTTCAAGTTCATGACAATGTTTCAAAACAATTAAGCACACTTCTTTTTCGCAAGGGAAGACAAAAAACACAGATTCACCATAATATAAAATAATTGTATATCATACTATGTATTCAGAAAAGTAAAACAATGAAGTGTCTTAAATGAGTCAATAAATGGAAGTCACGTAAAGGCAACATGTAGATTGGCAAACTAAGTGCAGTTGTGCTACTCAAACACTAGGCAGTGCTGTTGTCTAAAGCATGCCCCCCTCTCTCTCTCTCTCTCTCTCTCTCTCTCTCTCTCTCTCTCTCTGTCTCTCTCTCTCTCTCTCTCTCTCTATAAATTAAAATGTGTTATGGTTTAAATTGACATTAAATGCAATTAGCTGAATTTAAGACTTAAGTTTTTTAGTACATATTTATATGTAATTTCATAAATACTTTGATTGTCTTTGAAATATGTTTAATGTGATCTGCCGAATGTACTGATATTTATGCATTTTAAGCCTTTATGGTAAACTAAACATTCTTTAATGTCATTTCTATTGAAACTTGTATGTATTCAAATATATTTGTAATTAGACTTTATAATGATGAAGTTGCAATTTAGTATATCTAACATATATTAATTTTAAATGTAATATCAAAGAACTCATTACAGTTAAAAATAGAATCTAAGACATCACGAGTGCTTTAGTATGTTAGTCAACGCATCAAAATAAGTGTACTTCTTTAAAGCATGACAAAACATTGTTACAACATAATGATTTTATGTGTACTTTAAAGTAAAATGTTTAATTACAAAGTGCACCTATTACAGAAACAATCATGAAAGTGTACTATCTTTAAGTAAACTTCAGTGGCCTTTTATTTCATTAAAATTATATTGTCTGCAACTAGAGTTTTTCTTTTTAAATATACTTTTAAGAATTGAAGTACACAACAATTCTTCAATACAATTAAGCACACTTCTTTTTTTTCACAAGGGAAGAAAAACAACAACAATCATAATGCATGTAGTAAACTAACACAATAGCATAATTTGCACTAAACCAAAATGATATGTCTTAAATGAGTCAAACAATAAATGCAAAATAAGTGAATCATTTGCAGCAGCATGAATCAAACACTAGGCAGTGCTGCTGCCTAAAGCATGCAGTCTCAGGAGGATCTCTCTCTCTCGGCCTGCTGCCATACTTCTGTCTGGACAGGGTTTCTGCTCTCAGTCCAAGAAGCAATTCTTATCTCCCTGCCTGTGGGAAAACACATTTCCAGTCCTTTCCAAACTTCCCTGTACCCTCATTTTGTTTTCTGTTGGAACTGTGTGTCTGTGAGCACATGAAGTGCATCATGTGTGAGTGCAGTAAATGTAAAGCCACCTTTGACCCTTCTTCAGTCTGAGTAAAGCCTTCCCGTCAGCCAAAGACCCATCACAGATCACTGTACACTACCATTCAAAAGGCTCACCAAAGCTGCATTTATTTGATCAAAAATACAGTAAAATCAGTAAAATTGTGTTCAGCTGTGTTCTATGTGAATCTCTGTTAAACTGTGCTGTATTTCTGTGATGTGCAGCTGTATTTTCAGCATCATTACTGCAGTCTTCAGTGTCACATGATCTTCAGAAATCAGTATAATATGCTGATCTGCTGCTCCAGAAACATTTCTGATTATTATCAATGTTGAAAACAGTCGTGCTGCACAAAAAGAAAAACACTACTTTATGTAGACAGTTAATGTTTAGTGAGGATTTTATTTTGTACTTTTCATCACTTTAAAGTCAGTCTGTTTGCATTTTTAAAGGTTGTGTTTGTTCTTTGCAGCTGTGGATGTAAAACATGATTCTATCGTGCTGTTAATAATGTCATATGTTAACAACATACTCGTTTTCCAGGCAAGGCATGTATGACCATCCTGACCCTGGTGAATTACGAATGGTTTGAGGAGTGGAAGACACCAGAGTGAGGAAAAGACACAAGGTACTAAACTCTAATGCAAGTTCAAAATGTGATATTTTAACATGGAAAATAGTGATAAAGGTCCTATTCCTGTTTAAAGTGCAGAGTCAAGTAGGTCAAGTTGCTTGACCAAACACTGATTCACTAAACACTGCGATATGATTACAGGGTTAAACGTTCAATTGTAACTGTTTTATCAACAATATCTCTGTAAAATATACCGTTAGTCTCCTGCTCGTGAACCACCGGCAAGCAGGTCTATAACACACGGAGAAAGAGATCCGTTAGCACTGCCATTCATCTCAATCACAGCTGCTTTGATCCAGAGACAGTTTTTAAGCCAATCATCTGAACTATAAACGTCATGTGACTAAGCAAGAGCTACAGGTAAATGACATCAACACTAATTAAACCAGTGCACACAGTCATAACGAGCCTTTCAAAAAAAGTCACTATAATATAATGAAATATGGAATGGAAATTGAGATCACTTGTTTTTCTTATTTGTGACATATATTTGAGTCAGGGTTATTATTGTTAACTAAAACTAAAACAATACAAACTGTTTAATTGAAAAAACAACAACAACAAGAACAAAAACTACTAAATAAACCCAAACCTAATAAAAACTATAGAGTTATTAAAAAAAAAATAATAATACAAATTTCAACATCACAACAAAATTACTAAAATTTTAAAATTAAAACAATTTAAACATTAACATCTTTTCCAAAATATTAACAAAAAATATAACACTAATCGATGATACTAAACTAAGACTGATCTGAGTGAGAGAGAAAAATACTTGATTGGATTGTTGACTCTGTTAAGGATTATGAGGGCACATGAATTATATTATAAAATAATGATGTGCTTGGATAAATGTATGTTAATAACATTTATTTAATTTTCTTTTAAAAATTTATTTATAATAACAACTGTGATATTCAATAAAAAAAAAACTCACCAAGACTAGATTTATTTGATTAAAAATTACAGTAAAAACAGTAATATTGTGAAATTTAAATTTTTTTAAATGTGTTACTTTTTATGTCAACTGTGTTCTAATTTGTTCCTGAAAGTTCAAAAGAACAGCATTTGCTTGAAATATAAATCAATTGTAACATTATAAATGTCTTTACTGATGCACTGTAGTCGCAAAGCTGAATTTTCAGCAGCCAAAAGTTTCCATTCTGATTTCACATTGATTTGAGCAGAACTGTAGATTCAGCTTTGTTTTATAAACATGTCTTTCTATCATTAGTGAGAAACAGAGCATTCAGACTGATGTGTGTGTGTGTGTGTGCGTGTGTGTGCGAGTGTGTGTGTTTGTGTGTGTGTGTGTCTGTGTATGTGTGTGTGTGTGTGTGCGTGTGTGTGCGAGTGTGTGTGTGTTTGTGTGTGTGTGTGTCTGTGTATGTGTGTGTGTG
>NW_015506827.1:150664-154030 GCF_001515645.1 Sinocyclocheilus grahami | reverse complement strand
TTACCCCATGTCCCCACTTTTCAAAACACTTATAAATCATACAGAGTTAAGTTTTCTGAAAATCTGAAATAGCAGAAAGTCTCCTGTGAGGGGTAGGTTTAGGGGTAGGGTTGGTGTAGGGCAATAGAATATACGGTCTGTACAGTAGAAAAACCATTACGCCTATGGAGAGTCCCCACTTTTCACAAATGTAAACCTGTGTGTGTGAGTGTGTGTTTACATTGTATTAATATAATAACTATATAACATATATAATTGCTATTACTATATTAATATCTATTTTACATTTACATTTAGTCATTTAGCAGACACGTTTTAAAAAGAAAACAAGTAGATGGAATAGAAAAAGAATAGAGAAAGCTAGTGTTAGAGGCCTTAAAAAACAACAACAAGCAGTTAAAACGAATAGTGTGCAAATGTTAAAGGGATAGTTCACCCAGAAATGAAATGTGATGTTTATCTGCTTACCCCCGGGGCATCCCAGATGTAGGTGACTTTGTTTCTTCAGTAGAACACAAACGGAGATTTTTAACTCAAACCGTCGCAGTCTGTCAGTCATATAATGGAAGTGGATGGGAATCACGGCTTTGAGAGTCAAAAAAACACGCAAACAAAACCAAATTAACCCCTGCGGCTCGTGACGATACATTGATGTGTAAAGATCAACGATCAGTCTGTGCAAGAAACCTATCCACCGATCTCTCAAACGGGCCATTGACACTCTATCTACAATCTCAATTAAGAGTGTCAATGGCCCGTTTGAGAGATCGGTGGATAGGTTTCTTGCACAGAGCCTATTATCAGTTATAGATTTTATATATAAACCTATAGCACTGCATGCCTATATCACACATTTATGTAGGCTATAAATGAACTACACCACGGCTGCGTATTTTATTGTCACTTTCATTTGGTCTTTAATTAAAAATTAGAGTTATAACAGTTTGCAAGAGCGTGATTATTACAACAAAATGAGGCTGTGAAAGTGACTATTGAATATCTTGATATTTAATGTCCCATTTAGACGTTTTCAAGCAACCTTTGTTGAATACAAGTAAAATCTTAAAAAAAAGGTGTATTTTATGTTGTAGAATAAAACGTTAAAATATATAGAGCTTTACCTTATTTCAGGCATTTATAAAAAATAAAAAAAAACATCAAAACAACAAAAATCTATTGACTTCAGGACAATGCAATCGGAAATACTAAAATGCTAGTTTCTGGGTTTGGGCCTACAGAAATACATCATCTGTGCAGTACCCAGGTACTAGTCTCAACGCAATGAGAAAAAAAGGCCTAATCTGTCAGAAGAGTGTCACTTTCCATCGCAGATTTGTAAAACTAGTATCACTAACATCAACACATTACCTGCTGTGTTTGATTCACTAACGCGTTTTCAAGCAGACCTCCCACCTGAGCTCCTCTAACCCGTGTCTGATCTCCAGCAGGACTCTGAGGAATTGTGGGAAACCTCAGACTTCCTGGTTTAAGTGGACATTTCCCCTGGGCTTCCCGTTCTGATCGGTTGGTGTAACACGGCGCTGATGGACGTCTGAATGTGGGACAGGAGGAGGACATGAATGCCTCTCTGTGATCGAGTCCAAAGAACCGCTCCGCTCCTGTAAGCCTGCGTTCATACTGCCGTGAAATACACCACCGGGAAAGTCATGTTCAATTAACAACACAGCTTTTATTAAGGTTCATTTGTCCTGAGCTGAAAGTGAAATAAGACAAGTTCAAAACACTGTAACTAAATTCGTCTTTCATACAAACATCATTAAAAGCCTGTTAATAAAACGAAGTACTCTCCTGTCTTACAGCTAAGAGTTATGAAAATGTTTCTTGGATTACACATTTTCAAACCGGCCAGGATACACAGAAAGGAACTTGTTTAAGATGCAGGGGAAGTGAGTTTTGTTTGAACAGCGACCAAAAGCAGTGAAGAGACGCAAACACAGTTGATGGAGACGATCACACCGCATTTCATCGATGATTACAACTGCTTGACAGAGTCTGCATCACAGCACATGAAGTGAATCATATAGAATATTTGAATTCAGAACTAAACAGGAGCAAAACCAGACAGAAACGCTGGATTATGACAAGAATTGAATGGTTCAGGTCAGGGTTATTAGTTAACGGAAACATAAATAAATAAATGAATGACTGAATGAAAACTTTATATTTCAGCTAGCTGCAAAGCAAGATGTCATTTTTGTTTAATGTCACTTAAAGTGCGAAAATAATTCAAATAAATAAATAAAAAATTCTAAAAACTATATAGACATATTTAAAAATATATTAAAAGCACGCAATAAAATTACTAAAACTTTAACTAAAATTAAGGTGAAAACATAAAATATATATACATTTTTTAAAATATTTAAATTGTTTTTATTTTAGTTATTGTTTTGCTGTGTCTTTAAAGATTTTTTCCCCTCCGAAGGTATTTTTGGTAACTCTTTACAATAAGGTTCCATTTGATATCTATATTTAATATATTTAATGAGCAATACATTTGATACATTGTTTAATTAATCTTTCCTAATGCTAGTTAACAAAAACACAGCTGTTGTCCATTAAAAACATTAATACATTAAACTTTTGATTTTAATAATGTATTAGTGAATGTTTGAATCAACATTAACTATACTTTAGAAGTATTTTTCATTGTTTGTTTATGTTAACTGTTAACACATGGAACCTTATTGTAAAATGTTACTATATTTTTTTAATTGGGAAAGCAAGCAGCAGGGTTAGTCTGATTGTTTCAAGTATCTTAACTAGTCTTAATCTTTCTGCTTTCACTCTATAAAAGGCCTGTAACAATGCAATGGCAGGGACGATGAAGCGAAACAAGCTCAAAGGGTTCAGCTGGTTACAATTGTGCCCATCATCATTTGAACTATCTGAGTGTAGTAATTGGCCAATCACAGTAAATTATGGGTGATGGAGTCAGTCAGGGTGTTTGATGGCTCCGCCCCCTGCAGTATGTAGCTCCTCCCATGGGCGGGGCTGCTGTGTTGAGGTCACAACAGAAGATCCAGCTGCTTCTAATCTGAGTGGGCTGTTCAGAGTCCGAGCCAGAAATACAAACACAGATCTCTGAGGAGAGAGAGAGGAAACTGGGTTTTAGCTGAAGAGAGAAGAAGCAAACTCTAACGAATGTCTCATTTATTGTAAGCATTCATTTTATGCAGTTTATTAACTGTAGTAATGTATCATCACCTATAATAACATTTCAAAGCCATCAGTTTGAATACTGTGGACTGCTTGTGAAGCCGAAGATGTATTTGCTTAAAAACATGCCTTTTGGCTTTAATTCAATCGGCATGCATCAAGGATAGTTTAGTTTAATTGAGACAC
>NW_015506827.1:149309-150008 GCF_001515645.1 Sinocyclocheilus grahami | reverse complement strand
CTATATCTAACTCCGTTTGTGTGTTAGAGAGAGCACTGTTGGCCAATGCAACGCTTCACTATAAAACTCTCCATGTCTGTGGAAAACAGACCAGACTCAAACACAACAGCATGGCTTTGACCTCGGCAGTGAGACTAAGAAAACGAAAGATCTCGCACCACATTCAGCTGAATAGAGCGACCAGTTTGAGTGCATTCAGAAACGTCCAAATAAGACAAAGAAACTGCAAATCTGTAACGGCAGAAGCAGCTCTTTCTGGAGCCGTTAGTATCATCATTAGTCAGACTCTCTCAGTCTGGTTCTGTTGAAGGGGCTTGGCTTGGCTTCTGACTCACAGCGCTGGAATTCTCTTTGGCAGCTTCTCTCTCTCCTCTGTTTTCAGCTGTTTGATAGATTGCCTGCGGCGTAAATTCTGTTACATGCGGAACCAAGCAGGAGGAGGCCTTGTAAAGGGAGAAGGTCCAGGGCTCAGGTTTATGTACACTGAACAGAAACAAACAGAGGAAGTGAAGTCCCATTCTTCACTGGAAAAACTGAGCAACCAAAGATGGAGGGAGAAAGGAAGAAATGAACAAGACGAGCCTATATGCCTTCATTTAATATCCTACAGTAGAAGCTGGGAGTCACAATAGTTCTACTGGTTTCTGAAAAGTTGCCGTTTTGTTGAAATCTTGTAATAATTTCCCATTAGAATTTATA
>NW_015506827.1:147010-149152 GCF_001515645.1 Sinocyclocheilus grahami | reverse complement strand
ACAGACTCCCATCACATTAACTACCCTAACTAAGACTAGAAATAAGTGATAAAAAGAGTATACCATATGCCATATAAACATTCTGAATCATACCTTTAAACATTCAAGAAAGAGTATGTTATGTATGATGCTATATGACTGATAAAATGTAACAACATCACAAGTATGATATTTAGACTAACTGCACAATTGATTTTACCCTTATACAACAGTTCAGTACACAAGACCTTACATTTCACAATATCATCAGTTATAAATCCACAGCAGCATGATATGTAGCGGCAGTTCAATTCTAAACGTGTAACCGGAAGACAGGCTGTATTTATATATGATGCTGTTCATATTATCAGTGTTAATAAAATCCATAATAAAAACATCAAAAAGCTAAAACAAACCTGATGTGCACTTTATAATCATTTAAGTAGAGTTTTATTTTAGTGCTGTTAAACAATTAATCACATCCAAAATAAATGTTTTTGTTTACATAATATATGTGTGTGTACTGTGTATATTTATTATTTATATATAAATGCACACACATACATTATATATATATATATATATTTAATACACAAACATAAAAATTTTCTTATATGCATGCATGCGTGTGTGTGTGTGTGTGTTTATTTATGTATACATGATAAATATACACAGTACACACACATATATTATGTAAACAAAAACATTTATTTTGGATGCAATTAATCATGATTAATTGCATCCAAAATAAATGTTTTTGTTTACATAATATATGTGTGTGTACTGTGTATATTTATTATTTATATATAAATACACACACATACATTATATATATATATATATATATTTAATACACAAACATAAAAATTTTCTTATATGCATGCATGCGTGTGTGTGTGTGTTTATTTATGTATACATGATAAATATACACAGTACACACACATATATTATGTAAACAAAAACATTTATTTTGGATGCAATTAATCATGATTAATCATCTGACAGCACTTTATTTATTTATTTACTCTGGCATTTTCTCTGACCAAATTGATTTGAGCACAACTGATGTCATAACTGCAATATACCAACTCTTAAATACAAACTTTAAATCATAGTTTTTAATGTTGTGATTCACCTTTTAGCTGCTTGGTTTGCTTCATGGCTTTTAAACGAAGACTTTTTAAAAATCTCCATGAGGAAAAATTAATAGGAATAATTTTTTTTCAGAACCAAAGCCATCTAAAAAGTGTGCGCGCTAAATTATTCCACTGTGTGTAGCACAGAGTAACTTTTCTTTCAAAAAGAAGAATGCTGTGTTTGTGTATTCGTTAGATGTGAAAGGAAACTGTCAGTGCTCAAACGCTCGTTTTGGAATAATGACAAAATAACTCAATATTTATTATTTATATATAAATACACACACATACATTATATATATATATATATATTTAATACACAAACATAAAAATTTTCTTATATGCATGCATGCGTGTGTGTGTGTGTTTATTTATGTATACATGATAAATATACACAGTACACACACATATATTATGTAAACAAAAACATTTATTTTGGATGCAATTAATCATGATTAATCATCTGACAGCACTTTATTTATTTATTTACTCTGGCATTTTCTCTGACCAAATTGATTTGAGCACAACTGATGTCATAACTGCAATATACCAACTCTTAAATACAAACTTTAAATCATAGTTTTAAATGTTGTGATTCACCTTTTAGCTGCTTGGTTTGGTTCATGGCTTTTAAACGAAGACTTTTTAAAAAATCCCCATGAGGAAAAATTAATAGGAATCATTTTTTTTCAGAACCAAAGCCATCTAAAAAGTGTGCGCGCTAAATTATTCCACTGTGTGTAGCACAGAGTAACTTTTCTTTCAAAAAGAAGAATGCTGTGTTTGTGTATTCGTTAGATGTGAAAGGAAACTGTCAGTGCTCAAACGCTCGTTTTAGAATAATGACAAAATAACTCAACTAAGCATTAGGATATTTCTCTATTTCACAGGGAAATCCATTACTGTTAGTGTATGCAGTCAGGTTTATTTTGTCAGTGGGGGTCGTATGTACGAGCGTGCCTCTGTATCCGGTCTGTGTGTGTGTGTGTGTGTGTGTGAGTGTGTGTGTGTGTGTGTGTGTGTGTGA
>NW_015506827.1:137692-144815 GCF_001515645.1 Sinocyclocheilus grahami | reverse complement strand
GTGTGTGTGTGTGTGTGTGTGTGAGTGTGTGTGTGTGTGTGTGTGTGAGTGTGTGTGTGTGTGTGTGTGTGAGTGTGTGTGTGTGTGTGTGTGTGTGTGTGTGTGTGTGTGTGTGTGTGTGTGTGTGTGTGTGTGTGTGTAGTGTTTTCTCTGGACACACTTCAGTGCTTTGAGCCATAATGGAGGAGGTCTTACAGCTTGCACCCAGAGGGGAGACTTGGCTAAAAATGTTTATACTGAAGCAATGTCCAAAAAACAGTGTTTGTGTGAGGGATAAGATCTTCTTCCACATTTTTGTTCTTAAGCAAAATTAATTTTGACACTCAATGTGGGTCTTTCTACAAAACAAAGCTATTCTACTAGTAATAAGTGCAGTATATTATCTTAGAAACAATAACACTTCACTGAAGTGCTTTACATCTGTCTGCGCATAATAACACTTACACCAGAGTTTACCAGAAAAAAATATTGTTTTTATGGCTTGCAGAAGAGACTGTTTAAAGGCAGAGAGGATTATGGTTGAGCTGCATTTAACCTCTGCTTATTTTTATAAGTCATAATTCACTCTTTCCGTTAGCAAATGTTCAGTTGTTGCCTGCGTTCTTTGAAACGGTCAAATGTTATAGATGATCTAGGTCTTTTCTCACAGGCTAAGAAATATTCCCTGTACGATATTAAACAGAACTATTTAGAAATGGTCTATACAGACATTGAGAATAAATAAATTAATAATTTTATTTAGTGGAGGATGCAATAAATTGATAAAAAGTGACAGTAAAGACGTTCACAATGTTACAGTTGATTTCAAATAAATGCTGTTCTTTTGAAGGTTGTATTTATCAAAGAATCCTGAAAAAGTATCACAGTTTCCACAAAAATATTGTGCAGCACGACTGTTTTCAACATTGATAATAATCAGAAATGTTTCTAATAATCAGCATATTATACTGATTTCTGAAGATCATGTGACACTGAAGACTGGAGGAATGATGCTGAAAATACAGCTGCGCATCACAGAAATACATTACAGTTTAACAGAGATTCACAGAGAAAACAGCTGTTTTAGATTGTAATAATATTTCACAATTTTTACTGACTTTTTGATCAAATAAATGCAGCCTTTGAGAGCAGAACATACTTCTTTCAATAACATAACATACATTTAAAAAAAAAAATCTTACCAGTTCCAAGTGTTTTGATTGGTAGTGTAGGTACTGTTAAATCTAATATATATTCTGCTTTTTACCTTTTAATAAAATTACATGGTAATGTATTATTGTGCATGCGATGCTTTAATGTCTATTAGCACAGAGTATATAAGTTTAGAGAGCAGGCACTGAAAGCAGATTTAAACAGGCTCTGTCTGTACTTCACATCTGAAGACACGACCAAGCGCCAGGCCTCTCGTAAATTACTGAACACAATGTTGAATTTCCACAAAGCCAGTAAATCATTGTCAAGCAGTCTTTTACAGGTCTGTCTGAAAATCTTCATTTGCTGTCTGAAAATTCTACATGTGATTTATTCTCTCACACTGAATTTTTCGATTTTGATCCAGAGTGTCGTTATCATTCACATGACCATTATCAGTTGTCTGTATTTCATTACTCATTACGAAGCTGATATTAAATGTCGTACACACAAATCAAAGGCTCGCCGAATCAAAGTTTGTTTAATCTGTCAAGGTTTCTGATGCGTGTCTGTGCTTCTGCTTTTCTGAGACTCTTTAAATGCTCTTACCATTCTGTGCTTTCAAGGATTAGATGCACACGCATTGATGAAATCTGGACTATATTGAACATTTCACTGTTATAGATCACACACATTGACCTTATGTGACTAGTGTAGTGTGATTATATGAAAGCACGTAAAGAAAAATCGGCTTTGAAAGCATTTTTACTCAGAAATTGCTGGTACTGTAAATTTCACAAATATTTACAAAGTAGCAAGTAGTGTGAAATTTTAAAGTAGAAAGACTGGATGTTTTCTTGTGAAACAAAATAATTTATTTACAACTTATATTTACGATGTATTTATTTTATTTACAAAAAAATACAGTATGCATAACGACAAAATGGGAAAAATGATTGGCACAGTAATTCCTTTATTTTCAATATGAAATACTACGCAAACTTTAAAAAAGAAACATCTTCCACAACATATTTGAATTTGAATGGCATTATATGATATGAAATAATGAATATGAAACAAACGACTATTAAACGAAGCTATTTTTATTGAATGGCAAAAGTAAAAATAAAGGTACCAAACAAAAAGTTTGATAATTTGTTTCAGCTTTCAATTTGTAATGAATGATGTAAAATTGCAAATCTGAAAGCCTTAAGTGAAAGTGAGTTTAGTCTGAAGCAGAGCTGTGTTTGTACCAGATTTAGAGCGTGTCCTCAATCTGGATCTTTCTAGACAACAGAGCGTCTGCGTCTGCGTCTGCGTCTGCGTCTGCGTCTGCGTCTGCGTCTGCTATGAAACCATCTGTAGCTCTCATTTGCAACTCTTCCCTGCAGATGGAAAATTTTATGTGCGCACATATCGAAAACATGCTGAAGCGTAGAGAATCCCACCATTAGCAATGATAACACAATGTTGAATTTCCACAAAGCCAGTAAATCATTGTCAAGCAGTCTTTTACAGGTCTGTCTGAAAATCTTCATTTGCTGTCTGAAAATTCTACATGTGATTTATTCTCTCACACTGAATTTTTCGATTTTGATCCAGAGTGTCGTTATCATTCACATGACCATTATCAGTTGTCTGTATTTCATTACTCATTACGAAGCTGATATTAAGTGTCGTACACACAAATCAAAGGCTCGCCGAATCAAAGTTTGTTTAATCTGTCAAGGTTTCTGATGCGTGTCTGTGCTTCTGCTTTTCTGAGACTCTTTAAATGCTCTTACCATTCTGTACTTTCAAGGATTAGATGCACACGCATTGATGAAATCTGGACTATATTGAACATTTCACTGTTATAGATCACACACATTGACCTTATGTGACTAGTGTAGTGTGATTATATGAAAGCACGTAAAGAAAAATCGGCTTTGAAAGCATTTTTACTCAGAAATTGCTGGTACTGTAAATTTCACAAATATTTACAAAGTAGCAAGTAGTGTGAAATTTTAAAGTAGAAAGACTGGATGTTTTCTTGTGAAACAAAATAATTTATTTACAACTTATATTTACGATGTATTTATTTTATTTACAAAAAAATACAGTATGCATAACGACAAAATGGGAAAAATTATTGGCACAGTAATTCCTTTATTTTCAATATGAAATACTACGCAAACTTTAAAAAAGAAACATCTTCCACAACATATTTGAATTTGAATGGCATTATATGATATGAAATAATGAATATGAAACAAACGACTATTAAACGAAGCAAAGCTTTCAATTTGTAATGAATGATGTAAAATTGCAAATCTGAAAGCCTTAAGTGAAAGTGAGTTTAGTCTGAAGCAGAGCTGTGTTTGTACCAGATTTAGAGCGTGTCCTCAATCTGGATCTTTCTAGACAACAGAGCGTCTGCGTCTGCGTCTGCGTCTGCGTCTGCGTCTGCGTCTGCGTCTGCTATGAAACCATCTGTAGCTCTCATTTGCAACTCTTCCCTGCAGATGGAAAATTTTATGTGCGCACATATCGAAAACATGCTGAAGCGTAGAGAATCCCACCATTAGCAATGATAAGCATTAGCGATGTTTGAGATTGAAATCAGGTGTAAAACCAGCTATTCTTGTTTCCAGCTGTTCTTTAGTTTCACCTCACCTCATCCCTTGCTATAGTGCGCCTTCATCATGCATCTGAATGATGAAAACTGACATCTGTTGGTTAGTTTGCAGTCATCTTTTACATTCATTGCTCGTTTCCTTCAATGCAATCGTCTAGTGATGAAAAGGCAACAAAATTCTGAGATCTTTTGTTTCTCGTAGACAGCAATCATATTAAATGAAGAGCAAATAGTGAGTTTTTCTCTCTTTTTTTCAGCTGAGATAAAAACCACAGTTTATCTCGCATTCGTTTCAGAAGAGCGCTACCAAAATCTGCAAATTTAAAGCGTAAAATTCTCCCACGGCCAAGTTATATGAGCTGTGCAAGCCACATTAATTTGACATTGCTGTTCTCTAATTGGACGTCTCATTTTGCATGTAAAACACAACTCTTATAAGTCTTCTCAGAATTGAGCAATCTTTGTTTTCTCTTCAGAGCACACGGACAGCTCTCTGGAGCTAAATGTCTTTGTGTGTGAGAAGAAAGAAGGGCGGGAGCGAAGCGGAGACGTGGTGTTCAGTCCATGCTCGCAACAGATTTCGAACCAGACAATTACCTCTCAAAGCAAGAAACACCAGCAGGCATAAAATAGCTTCATCATTATTCAATAATAATGTGCTCCTGCATTTAACATGTACAGTAAAAGCATGGAGATGTTCAGTGGGGCTTCTGTCACCACACAGTGGTTTTGAGGAGTGCATGTAATGTGGCTGTTTTGCCTAAATAATGTGTTTGAAAGCACATTGTATGTGTTGTAACGCAGCCATCTTGCCTCAGTTTTTAGTCACAGTGTCCTGCTGTGAAAGCTTTGCTATCAAATCTGTGTTTCGCCTGAAGTCTCCATCTGCTTAAACACTTCAAGATGTTTCTGAACCCTAAACGCTTGTGCGAGGAAAGGACTTTCCCCTGGCTTTTGCTTTGTCTGAAAACATTTGCAATCAACCGAATGATTATTAAGAAAGATGCTCAATTAAAAATGCATTGTTTTTCACCACTGTGTTCGAAAGAGTTCAAGAACAGAACAGGTCTCAGACCAGACTCAGACCTCTTTGCGAGAGAAAGAAAAGGGATCGGGTTTCGCATGAGGGCATGGAAAAAGTAAGACTTACTTTTGGATAGTCGTAGAAAAAGAGACTTACGTTTGCAGAGAAATTGTGACTATTTGATATTCCTTTTCACAATCAGTCAATGAGAAAATACACAGGCTACTGACTGACTGACGGATTTGATATGGGTCTGGTGTTTAAATCATTGTTAATTATACCTGCTGTTTTACTCCCAGTGAATTTCTAACCTTTTTTACACCAACTCAAGATGTTTTAAATGTCAGTCCCCTTTCTTTGAAAAAATCACTTTGCTCAATGCTTTTATTATTCTCCTCCTCGATTGAGGGGGTAGAGATAAGTGTTCAGGGGTTAAGATAGAGGACTCGGGCAGGTGGAGACAGGCAATGAAGACAAGAGAGATAGATGCACTGCTTTCTTTCAGTTTGCCTTTCCAAGCTGAGTTTCTGAGGATGTGGCAGTGTGGAGCCACGTACTTAGCTTTAACCTCACAACCAAGACAAACATAGAAATAAATATATGCAGTCAAACCAGAAATGATTCAGACACCAGATATAATTGTTGGTATTTTTTTTTACTAGTGGGTGCAGGACACTATAGTTCATTTATGTAACTGAAGATAGCAAAATAACGTAATAAAGTGAACTGTGACATATTATACCCATAAATTCTTCATACAGTGGACTAGACGTAAAATTTGGGGACCAAAAATGATTCAGACACTTTGACCTGACCATGTTTTTTTTTTCTGTAATTGCTAATGCGAGCTTTTTAATATATGGAATAATATATGAATTTATAATATGATATATTTCAAATTAGTAAGTATTAATTATTACATTTATAAAATAAAAAAAAAACACTTTAAGAAGTATTTGGCACATTTTAATATTTGATAGAGTCATGCATATGCTTGCATCTTTTAGTCATTGCAAGTTAAAAATAAATGATTTGATACTAATGCTAATAATAATTTCTGTATCAAGAAGTGTTGATCAAATCAATCTATAGTTACTAGTGTACTTTACTTTATTTTGAAACTCTGTTAAAATGAATTGTTAGTCGAGTGTCCCTTTCACTCCGTGTCAAGAGGACTCGCTGACTTCTGCACATGTTCCTAATCGCTCCTTTCTGTGCAGGACAGCGAGCAGATATAGTTCTGGCCGATTCTTCCTCCCAGCGATGATGATGATGATGATGATGTGGCAGGCTTGACAAATGATGTTGCATAGTTTTTGTGTTTGCAAACTTCAGAAGAAGAGAGGCGTCACAGTTCATCCCTTTCTCCTTTTCCTCAACATTGTTTTAACCTATACATGATGAAGTGTCTCACAGCGAGCTGCACACGCCAAACAAAGAAGGATCCAGATCTGACTTCTAAACTGCTGAGGTCTGGGTAGATCTTAGCCCTTTCTTTCAGACAGATTGTATTCATGCTTGGTAGAGATGAGTTTGGCATCAGACAGAAGTGGGAAGAGAAACTAATGAGAAGCAGATACTGAAAGCTTCAGTTGCATGACTCAGAAACAATCATCTGTACTCTCCAGCTCATTTTCAGAGACTTTATGAATTAATATGAAACTGCGAAAAGTAAATCCATAAAATTGACAGTAAAAACAGCAGCTGTGGTTACCAGAACTTCACAGTAAAAGACATGGCAGCAACATTTAAGGTTTTACAGGACTCAGCTTAAATTTGCAGTTTAATTCATTGACTTTCATTGGTTAATATATACATAACCACTCTAATAATACAGGCGGTTAATACGAGACTTTAAGTTCATTACAAGTAGTGTTTCCACAAGCTGAGGTAAATACTAATATACAGAAGATGCACCGTGTCATAAATACAAAACAAGAGGTTTTTAACTTCAAAACATTGCTTCCAGCTAAAATATGAGTCCATAATCCATAATAAGGCTTCCTCCAGTGAGAAAGTGTTCTGGTGTGAATCAGGAGAGAAATCTGCACAGATCAAGCAGCGTTTAAACAGCTCTGAACACATATGTGGCTGGATTGTGATGTGAGAGACAACAGCAGATGCACTTTTTCACTGGAGGAAGAGTTATTATAGATTATGAACATTAGTTAAAACGTCTTAATGCTGGATGTGTCTCAGCTTTTGTCTTCTCCAGATGTTAACTGATGGACTGGAGTGCTGTGGATTATTGTGATGTTTTTATCAGCTGTTTGGACTCTCATTCTGACGGCACCCATTCACTGCAGAGCATCCATTGCTGAGACACTGATGCAGTGCTACATTTCTACAAA
>NW_015506827.1:127553-135565 GCF_001515645.1 Sinocyclocheilus grahami | reverse complement strand
TTAAATGTGTCCCTGCAGCACAAAAGCAGTGTTAAGTCGCTGGGGGATATTTGTAGCAATAACCAACAATACATTGTATGGGTCACAATTATACATTTCTCTTTTATGCCAAAAATCATTAGGATATTAAGATCATGTTCCATGAAGATATTTAGTAAATGTCCTACCGTAAATATATCAAAACTTAATGTTTGATTAGTAATATGCATTGCTAAGAACTTCATTTGAACAACTTTAAAGATGATTTTCTCAATATTTAGATTTTTTTGCACCCTCAGATTCCAGATTTTCTAGTAGTTGTTTAAAAATTCCCTCTCTCACACATTTGTTTTCTCAGTCATGTCTCGAAGGCTCCTCCTTTAGGCTGTCGATCAAAGCTGTGCTTCTTGCTCTGACCAACAGAAGGCGTCTCGTGGTTAGTCTTTGGTAGAAAGCCAGACTCCTTTTACCACCCGAGGCTCACGTTTATTTTGTGTTTCCAAATGTTTCCTCACAAATGATCTGCTCTGGGGCTGCGTCTGCGCTGATCATCGCAGACATATAAAGCGCAGCTGTCGATCACAGCATCACAGGACACTTTTTAGAGAGCACAGGGACAATTTGAATATTATAGGCAAAAAAGGAAAATGCTTGATAATGTAAAAATCTTATATTGTTCAGATATGGTCCTAATTACTCTTTCACTCGACAGGCATCTTTATAGACTACTGCCGATGGGGAACTACAGTAAACCTGCTGGGACAGACTTTATATGATCTACAGACAGAGTTTATTGAAAATCATTGGTTTGGACCACTCTGTCTGACAGAATAGGACAGTTTAAACATGCATCTAATGCTACGGACATAAAATGACTGTGAATTTAACGGTAAAAGACTGTAAAATGCTACAGTAAAAACCTGTTAAATGGTTAATGGTAAATTCCCCTACTATATACGGTGTATTGGACATTACATTTATTGGACATAAATTTTATGGTAGTATACCGTTTTTGGAAGTGAAAAAGACTGTATAATTTACAGTAAATAACCGTAAATTGACATTCCCAGAATTCCCTGAATTTGATACTGGGATGTTGGTAAAAACTGATCAGAAAATAATGAAAGAGTCTCTGTTCTTTGCTCAGTTTGTGAAGACAAGAGTTAGTATTCAATTCTGATATCTTCACTGTAAAATGACATCTTTTGAAGCTGCAAGTAACACTAAATAAAAGATTATAGGAGTAAAATACTATTTCAGGCCTTCTACTGTGAAATTTCAGGTTTAGAGTGATGTGTTACTTATGAAAGTTGGTTTCCACCATGGGATAAGAAGTAAAAAGGTCATTACAACTTTTTATCTTATAGCTTGGATGATATGACCTGAGAATTGCAAAATATAAATGCAGAATTGTGATTCTTAATGAAACTGCAAGAAAAATAGTCTGAATTGTGAGATAAAAATTTTCAGACAGACCTTTTTGGTATGGTGGGGAAAAAACACAGTTGCGAAATATAAATTCAGAATTCAGAGAAAAATGTCAGAAAAGTAAGCAGAACTGTGAGTTTATATCTTGTAATTCTGAGTCATAATTGTGAATAAAATATCACAATATCATTTTATTTTTTTTATTCCGTGGTGGAAACAGAATTGTGAGATGAAAGGTCAGAATTCAAAGAAAAAAGTCAGTACTGCGAGAACGAAGTCAAAATTCTGAGTTTGTCTTGCAATTCTGCGATAACAAAAGTCTGAATTGTAAGATAAAATGTAACAATTAAATTTTTTTATCCTGTGGCAGAAACGAGCTTTCATAGTTACTTTGTAATTATTTGTGAAACTTACTAGCAATTTTTAAGGGGAAAAAGTCAATCCTACGCCACATTTTTTTATCAGTCTAATGCGATTTATCAGTATCATAGAATGCCTATGAATTAAAATGATATGGTAGAATTTCACTAAAAGGTGAAAGTGCAAAGGAAAAAGTTAGTCTGTTCTACTTTCTTAAACACGTCTGCTGGTTCACTCAGATAAAGCAGCACGTCTTGATGCGATTCCATCAGAAACGAGGATGTTTTTCCACTGGCAATGTTCACGCTCGTTATAACAGCGCAGCCTGAAACCATCTGGAATCATCACTGGGTTTAAAACATCTCAGTGGACTCCTCTCGCGAGAAGGTGGCCTGCGGAAAGCATTTAACCTGGCAGACGTCTCTGAAGATCCGAAAACAAACCTGCAAACTCTAATATCTAATTCTGGATAGTTTCGTTTTCTCGCTTGTTTGAGTGAAAAGCATTTCTCAGTCCAGATTTTGTTAACGAAATGTGTTTTCCTTTAGGTTCTCTGAGGGTTCAAAGGTTCATGTGTGATTTATGCACACCAGATCTCTCTCTCTTTCTCTCCAAAGACTCCTTGAGACTCCTCCCCTCCTAGTCTTAAGTCTTCTCTTTTTCTTTACTTTGTCCCTGAATTTGTTCTTAGGTTTAATCTGCAAACATTCACAGATAGTTAAAGAG
Source organism: Sinocyclocheilus grahami (assembly GCF_001515645.1). Lineage (NCBI taxonomy): Eukaryota > Metazoa > Chordata > Actinopteri > Cypriniformes > Cyprinidae > Sinocyclocheilus > Sinocyclocheilus grahami. The sequence continues at coordinate 133,072 of NW_015506827.1, read as the reverse complement.
CATGAAGTCTGGTAGAGATTTAAGAAAGGTGCGTAATGTTGTTGACGAAGTTCTGAGTTTTTGATCTGAGTTGTGTTGCAGATTCAGAACCAAAAGGAGAATAAATTGACTTGTCGCTCATTGGCTTGATTGGATGTCCTCCAGAAGTCTCTCTAAACATTTTTAAAGAGCTGCTTTGCCACTTTTTTCCCTGTTTGGTTTAACAGCCTCTCATTTTGGTCGTATATTTTAAGCAGAGTTTACTGAGCCTTCACCGAGTGCCCAGTGAGTCCACGGAGATATTTTCCGTGCCCCGTCACTTTCCCTGTGGCAGTGTGTGTCTGGAGCTCTGCTGACCACGACTGACCTATAATTTAAACCCTCACAGCTTCATTGTATTATAGTGTTCATGTGCTCTCTCCCATGAAGAAGACAGTCAGTTCTCATGTGTTTATGTGGCTGCGTGTGATTTGTAAGTTAAGATCAACATCAAGATCAAATGCATGAGAGAATCAAAAGTGTCCTTTATGGAAATGCATTTCCGCCTCAGAGTAAAAAAAAAAAAAAAAGGTAATTGCTACGTTAAATTTTGCATGTGCGCCTTTATTTCTCATAATTATAACTTTATATTTTGTCATTGCAACTTTATTTCTTGCAGTCACAACTTTATGTTTTACATCTTAATTGACCCTTCAGGCGATCTGACCAATCATAACGCAGAATCTTGTCTGACAAACAAATCAGACAGGAGAGTAGATCAACTTCGGAGGATTTAAACCTGAAAAATAATAAAATATGTTCTGATGTTCATTCATGTTTATTTCGTAGTTTAAGTAAATATGAACAAATGATCAGTTCATGTGCTGCTTGAACTGAGGCAATACAGCGATCTGTCACGACACACGCCACAAAACTGTATTTATTGTTTGAATTTCTTTTTTAAAAAATTACAACATTTTAAAGCTGAGACCTAGTTTCATACCAGAAGTAACTTGCTCTGTCTTGTTTCCTCTTTGCTCCGCGATGTATTTTTGACTGCGTGAGAACATGGTGTGTAGTGTGAGAGAGAGGCATGGCTTGTCAAACATAGCAACAGTAACTAAGGTGGGTGTGTTTTTGCGACGGGTCAGTTGTGGATACTTTGCAGTTAAGACTTTCTCGTAATTGCAACTTTTTGACTTTGCATCTCGTAATTGTGAATTTGGTTATTGTAGTTGCGACTATATTTTGCAGTTGTGACTTTGCATTTCGTAATTGCGACTTTATCATAATTGCATCTTTATATTTTGCATTTGCGACTCTGCATCTCGTATTTGCGACTATATTTTGCAGTTGTGACTTTAGTTCTCATAATTGGGACTATATTTTGCCATTACAACTTGATTCTTTGCAATCACAACTACTGTATATGTTTTGCATTTGCAATTTTGGTTCTCGTTATTGTGATTTTATATTTTGAAGTTGCGACTCTTGCAATTTTATTTCTTGTAATTTGCAACCGTATTTATTGTAATGTTAACTTGGTCCTTCCATTATGCATTTTGCAGTTAACACTAAATAATCAACGTTTCGACCAATTTAGGTCTTTGAGCAAAAAGGAATCACTTAAATGCTCTTAATAAATTGTTAAATGCTTTCATAATCAAATCCCTTTGAGTTGAATGCTAACTGAGCTGTTCTGTCATACTGTGATGTTGTTCAATAGCAGCTGGATTAGTCAGATTTTGGTTTCCAAACAATATAAAAAAAAATGTTGCTAGCTGGGTCGACATGATGAAGCTGCGAGTCACTAGTTGAACACTGTGGACATCTGAAAATGATTACCAAGATTTCCATGGTGAAGAAAATAAATTCTCTTTCTAGTCCCACAGCAGAACATATGGTGTGCACCAGTCTCTCTCTCTCTCTCTCTCTCTCTCTCTCTCTCTCTGTCTCTCTCTCTCTCTGTGAGTGTGTGGCTATTCCAAAAACTGGAGTAAAACTCAAGATGGGAAATAAAGCAGAAATTGTCAATTAATATGGTGCATGTGTCTAAAAAGATCATTTGATCATTTTTTCATGGTTGGGCATTATGATATGTGATGGACAGCTTTGAAAACATTTGTGAGTTGTCCTTACCTAGAGACGTATTCATTTGAAGACATGCTCGTCAATGCTTTAGGTTCGTGAACACAAGCGCATCAGACGTGGCAATGCTAAAAAAGCAAGCGAGCCAGAGGAAAAGTTAAGGGAAGGCTGTGGTCATCACATTGCAGTCCTTCCTATTCACCGCAAAACTGTGGGTTTGCAAAAGTGAGAGAGAAAGAGAACATACTGCCTGAGTTTGGGGAGGGTTAAGACATTCTTTTCCATTGAAGTCACTGTTTCTGCTCTATTCTCAAGTGCTCAGCGAGGTCGGAGCAGATGCAGGAGTTCGTCTGAAGCTGTGTTAGTTTTTGAGAAGCAGACTTTTGTGAGAGAGTACTGTTGTTGTCTTTGACTGATGGGATATTTAGGTGATATAAAGTTTCTGTGCTGGATGCTCACATGCATACTTTGTAGAGAAACAAACGTGTTTGTGCATAAACTTCTGTATAATTGTGAAGGACATGCCTTTAGTGCACCATGAATCAGTTGTTTAGTTTTCCTTTGACAGCAATACGGGCCTGTCTTCTCCTCTTCTCTCTTTCTTCGCTGTTCAACACGATCTCTAGAAGACAGAGATGGACAGTGTGTTCGTTAGGCTGTGAGAGATCCTTCATTAAGCTTTATAACAGATCAACTTGTCATTTCATTCAGTACCCAGTAAATGCATTCTGTAGAAACAACTGAACAAACTCTGAAGTAAAGACAGAAATAGCATTTTCTTGTAAAATGTACTCCTCCATATATCTTTGTTTTATTTACAAAAAAAATTAAAATAATTTTTACACTGTAGTACTAGTCAAAAAATTCAGATGATGACAAGTAAAACTGTATATGCTCTATTTATATTCATAATCAACAACTTTAAATCAATATTTGTAATTCAGTTGTCATTCGCAATGCTTGTAGTTCTTTCCTTTATTAAAGTCATTAGGGTCACTTTAAATAGGCTACTTTCATTTCAGTTAATTTTCAAATAATTTTTTGCTTCAAATCAAATTTTGTAATCTTGTGATTCTTCTCGTAGCCGGATGGATGGGTTCATGACTGATAACTCTTAAAATATGATTTTTTTTATAAAATGAATGGGAAAAATATTTTAGAGTACTATATTGTTGTATCAAAACCTTTCAAAACATTTAAATATTTTGTTCAAGACAAAAAGCATTTTTCCATTTGAATTTTTTTAATTGTCTTTGACAGTCTATGTAGGTCTTCTCTGTGACAATTACCTGTTATATACTGTATATATATATATATATATAATCGTTTGATGAAGTAGCTTAATGCTTGTTATTAATACCACACTGACTTTGATTTTGCAGGTAAAATCCTTTATGGCTATTGTAGAGAAATGTTACGTTTTAAAATGTAATAATATTACATAAAATTAAAGCAATAAGCCCCAAGAAGTCGTGGTTTACAGTGAATTTATAACAGCTAAGAGGCGTTGTTAGGTATGACGTAAAGCGGAGAAAAACCCCCTTAGCTGTTATAAATTCACTGTAAACCACGGCTTCACAGGGGTTATTGCTTTTATAAAACGGTTATTCCATATACGTAGTAAGGTTTCACAAAATAAAACGGAGCAAATCAAGTGTAATGATATTAATAAACACAGTATTCTTCCACCAAACAATGTAGCTCCTCAGAAACAGTTGTGGTTGCTACAAAGTGGTTGCCGAGCAACACAGACAGACGTAAACAAAGGTGTGTGTTACTTTGTAGCGTCATTTACAACAGCTTCGACCGCGGCTCAGCCAATCAGAGCCAAGCACCTGAACTCTCCGCTTTATAATTCACATTTAATAATACTATTAAAATATATTACAATCCCAAAATAAACAGATAAAAAAAATTAAAATCTTAATCTCAATTTTAAAATTCATAAAAGAAGAAGACATGCATTAATGCATTTTTAATAAACTGATACAGTAAATCCAGACACACACAAAAAAGAGTGTTATATTACTGAACCTACTAAAATATTATTATTTTTTTCTTGTGGAGTGTTTATTGCAAATAATTTTAGATGTACTGCTATATCTGATATAATTTCCTCTCATAAGGTCTAGAGGAGATTTCAGGATCAGCTCTCCTGGATGAAGTGATGCTATTCTCCAGAGTGGGCGGGGCTCAGCAGCTGTGCATGTGTTTTGATTGGCCGGTTCTCCGGACAGATGGATCTCTCTGATGTGCAGAAGTGAACAGCAGAGATCCGTCATGAACACAGACAGCGACTGGGAACGGAGACAGAGAGGAATGGAGAGGCGCTGGCTCGCATCAACACAGAAACAGGACTTGGCCGTGTTCAGGGAATTTCTCTCTTGTAAGGTATTACTTACAAAGTCACACAAAACAGCTGCCAAATCAAATCATCCCTTAACAGTCTTCAGCTCCTGTCACAGACACCTGTTCCAGCTCATCCAGGTGAAGGAATATACTGCACACAATTAAAGGCTTTCCCATTATTTGGGACATAAAAAATTCAAGTAACACATTGAATTAAACGTGAAATTTTAAAGTAGAAAAACGGAACTTGATATTTTCTTGTTAAAGTAATTGCTAGTAAACTTTACCAAAAATACAAAAAAATTACAAGTAGCACATTTGATTAAATGTGAAATTTCAAAGTAGAAAATCTTGTCTTGTAGAGTCTTTTTGGCTCAAAAATTGCTAGTAAATTTCACAAATAATTGCAAAGAATCGGCAAGTAACACCTTGAATTAAAGGGTTAGTTCACCCAAAAATGAAAATTAGGCTGTGTTTTACTCACCCCCAAGGCATCCTAGGTGACGAATCCAAGATGAATCCAGTCGGAGTTATATTAAATATAGTCTTTGTTCTTTCAAACTGTTTAATGGCACTCAGCGGGTGTTGCATGCATCAGTCCAAAAGAAGTTAAGTTAAATAAAAAGCACCCATTCATTTAAAAAAAGTGTCCGGGGGGTGAACAATGGCCTTCTGTAGCGAATCGATGCGTTTTTGTACGAAAAATATCCATATTCAAAACGTAATAATCACTTTAATCTAGCTTGCGCTCACAGTTGTACACAGAAGCAGCTCCGGGTGGATGACGTATGAGGTCAGCGCTGCGCATGCGCCGGTGAGTCTCGTGAAAACCAACGTTTGTTACCAGGAGCAAAGGAAGCAAAGTTTCCTTACTTTAGCAAAGGAAACCCAGTCTCCTCTTGGCTTATATCCAAATCCTCCAACATTCTTCTTTACAAATCCTCGTTTTGTGCTTTTAATAAGTGACCATAGTTTTGTTTTGATCTCTCCACTGTGCTTCCGCGTTCGTCACTTCTGAGCGGAGCATGCGCAGCGCTGACCTCATACATCATCCGCCCAGAGCTGCTTCCATGTACAACAGTGAGCGCAAGATAGATTAAAGTGATTATTACGTTTTGAATATG
>NW_015506827.1:124484-126524 GCF_001515645.1 Sinocyclocheilus grahami | reverse complement strand
GGTTATTCCATATACGTAGTAAGGTTTCACAAAATAAAACGGAGCAAATAAAGTGTAATGATATTAATAAACACAGTATTCTTCCACCAAACAATGTAGCTCCTCAGAAACAGTTGTGGTTGCTACAAAGTGGTTGCCGAGCAACACAGACAGACGTAAACAAAGGTGTGTGTTACTTTGTAGCGTCATTTACAACAGCTTCGACCGCGGCTCAGCCAATCAGAGCCAAGCACCTGAACTCTCCGCTTTATAATTCACATTTAATAATACTATTAAAATATATTACAATCCCAAAATAAACAGATAAAAAAAATGAAAATCTTAATCTCAATTTTAAAATTCATAAAAGAAGAAGACATGCATTAATGTATTTTGAATAAACTGATACAGTAAATCCAGACACACACAAAAAAGAGTGTTATATTACTGAACCTACTAAAATATTATTATTTTTTTCTTGTGGAGTGTTTATTGCAAATAATTTTAGATGTACTGCTATATCTGATATAATTTCCTCTCATAAGGTCTAGAGGAGATTTCAGGATCAGCTCTCCTGGATGAAGTGATGCTATTCTCCAGAGTGGGCGGGGCTCAGCAGCTGTGCATGTGTTTTGATTGGCCGGTTCTCCGGACAGATGGATCTCTCTGATGTGCAGAAGTGAACAGCAGAGATCCGTCATGAACACAGACAGCGACTGGGAACGGAGACAGAGAGGAATGGAGAGGCGCTGGCTCGCATCAACACAGAAACAGGACTTGGCCGTGTTCAGGGAATTTCTCTCTTGTAAGGTATTACTTACAAAGTCACACAAAACAGCTGCCAAATCAAATCATCCCTTAACAGTCTTCAGCTCCTGTCACAGACACCTGTTCCAGCTCATCCAGGTGAAGGAATATACTGCACACAATTAAAGGCTTTCCCATTATTTGGGACATAAAAAATTCAAGTAACACATTGAATTAAACGTGAAATTTTAAAGTAGAAAAACGGAACTTGATATTTTCTTGTTAAAGTAATTGCTAGTAAACTTTACCAAAAATACAAAAAAATTACAAGTAGCACATTTGATTAAATGTGAAATTTCAAAGTAGAAAATCTTGTCTTGTAGAGTCTTTTTGGCTCAAAAATTGCTAGTAAATTTCACAAATAATTGCAAAGAATCGGCAAGTAACACCTTGAATTAAAGGGTTAGTTCACCCAAAAATGAAAATTAGGCTGTGTTTTACTCACCCCCAAGGCATCCTAGGTGACGAATCCAAGATGAATCCAGTCGGAGTTATATTAAATATAGTCTTTGTTCTTTCAAACTGTTTAATGGCACTCAGCGGGTGTTGCATGCATCAGTCCAAAAGAAGTTAAGTTAAATAAAAAGCACCCATTCATTTAAAAAAAGTGTCCGGGGGGTGAACAATGGCCTTCTGTAGCGAATCGATGCGTTTTTGTACGAAAAATATCCATATTCAAAACGTAATAATCACTTTAATCTAGCTTGCGCTCACAGTTGTACACAGAAGCAGCTCCGGGTGGATGACGTATGAGGTCAGCGCTGCGCATGCGCCGGTGAGTCTCGTGAAAACCAACGTTTGTTACCAGGAGCAAAGGAAGCAAAGTTTCCTTACTTTAGCAAAGGAAACCCAGTCTCCTCTTGGCTTATATCCAAATCCTCCAACATTCTTCTTTACAAATCCTCGTTTTGTGCTTTTAATAAGTGACCATAGTTTTGTTTTGATCTCTCCACTGTGCTTCCACGTTCGTCACTTCTGAGCGGAGCATGCGCAGCGCTGAACTCATACGTCATCCGCCCAGAGCTGCTTCCGTGTACAACAGTGAGCGCAAGCTACAATAAAGTGATTATTACGTTTTGAATATGGATATTTTTCTTACAAAAATGCATCGATTCGCTAGAAGGCCTTTGTTCACCCCCCGGAGCCATGTGAGACACTTTTTTTTTATGGATGGGCGCTTTTTAATTAAGTGCTTTTGGACTGATGCATGCAACACCCGCTGAGTGCCATTAAACAGCTTGAAAGATCAAAGAC
>NW_015506827.1:119820-122108 GCF_001515645.1 Sinocyclocheilus grahami | reverse complement strand
GAAGCAAAGTTTCCTTACTTTAGCAAAGGAAACCCAGTCTCCTCTTGGCTTATATCCAAATCCTCCAACATTCTTCTTTACAAATCCTCGTTTTGTGCTTCTAATAAGTGACCGTTGTCTTGTTTTGATCTCTCCGCTGTGCTTCCACGTTCGTCACTTCTGAGCGGAGCATGCGCAGCGCTGAACTCATACGTCATCCGCCCAGAGCTGCTTCCGTGTACAACAGTGAGCGCAAGCTACAATAAAGTGATTATTACGTTTTGAATATGGATATTTTTCTTACAAAAACGCATGGATTCGCTACAGGAGGCCTTTGTTCACCCCCCGGAGACGTGTGAGACACTTTATTTATGGATGGGCGCTTTTTATTTAACTTCTTTTGGACTGAAGCATGCAACACCCGCTGAGTGCCATTAAACAGCTTGAAAGATCAAAGACAATTTTTAATATAACTCCGACTGGATTCGTCTGAAAGAAGAAAGTCATATACATCTAGGATGCCTCGGGGGTGAGTAAAACGCAGCCTAATTTTAATTTTTGGGTGAACTAACCCTTTAAATGTGAAATTTTGAAGTTGAAAGACAAAGTTGAAGCTGCAGTGGCATTTTCTTGTAAAACATACTCTAATAATCTTTGTCTATTTTACAACTAAGAAAAATATTTTTTACAGTGTATAGCAGAAGCTGTGTACAGTCAAATTCAGCATTTTTTTATTAAGCTAATTGATTAGCCAAATAATTTTCACTATACACAATGATTATATGAGCAGGTAAACATATCAGACAACACTATTTTTAGAAAAATCCCATAATTTTTATCATAAAAGAGAATTACTTTTTTTTTAACAATAACTTATAAACTGTTAAAATCTGAAGTACTGTTAGCTACAAGGTTATTAATCAATGGTACAGTATATGCTTTTGTTGAAGCAGTCATTTTGCATGATTTTTTTTTACATTTCTGGTGGAAAACCACATTTTCCATAATTCTGCAAAGAAATCTCCACCAATCAGAGAATAGAAGCTCTTTAGCTCCGCCCACTCAAATTCGGTAATAAAGATATATTTATATTGTTTACATACACAAATACTCAACATTTTTAAATAAAAAGTTTTATATTTCTCTGTCATTTTTAATTAATTTATGTCATTCGCAATGCTTCATGGGATTGTAGTTCTTTCCCTCGTTAAACTAGTTAAGTTCACAGTCTCGTACCTTTGTCTTTTTGTCAGATTTTCAAATACTTTTTTGCTTTAAATCAAAGTTTGTAATATTGTGATTCACCTCGTAGCTGGTTGGTTTGGATCAATGCTTATAAAAGCAAAAACGAAAGGGGAAAAAAGTGAACAGGCACTAATATACTTAAAATAAAAAGAGCCCAGCCTTTACAATTCAAAGCTTCTTTCTCAGTACCATTTATGGGAAATAAGATGCAAAAATGGGTCATTCAGAAATCATAACCATATTGTCATCACATCTCAATTCAGCAGTTCGGTCCGCCCTGAGCGACAGTGATTAGCCAATCATTGGAGAGGTCACTTAATTATAGTCTTAAAGCTACAGTAGCAGTGTCTTAATCTCTATGTTCCGTCTGTTTTGGAAATGCTTGAACTGTGTGGAGTATATGAACACTGCAAAAAAGGCGTATCTCAGTATTTTTGTCTTGTTTCTATTCAAAATATCTAAAAATTATTAAATTAAGATGATTATTTTAATAATAAGGTTATTTAAAGATGATTAAATTAAGCAAAATGACATAAGATATTGTCTTGTTTCTAGGGAAAAAATACTAAATTAAGTGCATTTTGCTTAAAATATCTGGGTAAGTAAAATTCTCTTGTTTTAAAGGGGTGGTTAAGTGTTTTTTTTCTAGGCTTGATTGTGTTTATGGGGTGCAGTCTAACATGTGTTAATGCTTAGTTAAAAAAAACAAAACCTTTTTTTTCACATAATTTACCTTTATTCCACAAAGCTCTGTCCCTTCTCTGAGAAACACCCTGATCATTTCCTTCTTTTATGAAGCCCCGCCCTCAGAAAAAGGTGACAGGCTCTGATTGGTTAGCTAGCCCAGTGTGTTGTGGTTGGCTAAACCGCCTCTAGTGCGCATCTAATATACAGTTTATCCTGATTAAAGCTTTAATACAGTACGGCAACTGCACGCGCGTCCATGTTTAACGCTTCTCATAGCTATGTGAAAATAAGTGTATAATTGTAACAGTTCATTGTTGGAGCTGAGCTGAATGAGAGAGAGAGAGAGAGAGAGAGAGAGAGAGAGAGAGAGAGAGAGA
>NW_015506827.1:108052-119735 GCF_001515645.1 Sinocyclocheilus grahami | reverse complement strand
GCGGAGCGGAAAGAGAGAGAGAGAGAGAGAGAGAGAGAGAGAGAGAGAGAGAGAGAGAGATGCAGAGCAGGGGACGCGAAGAACAGTATCGAGAACCACTGCTTTAGAACATTGATTTCAAAACTTGTGAATCCATTAGAATCGTTAGAAGACAGAATCATGATTCATATATGAACAGATTGTTACGTGCACCTCTAGTTTTCTCTTCCTCTTCTCTAAAGCAGCGCTGCATGGCCCGCCCCCTTTGCTGTCTTTTCCCGAGGGCGGGGTTTATCTGGGTTTGTGATGTCACGCACCCGGGAAGTAACTCGTTGTAGTCCCTACCAGCCGTTTTTGTAGGCATTAAACTGGCAGAAATTTAAAAGACGATATCTCCGTTTGCATTGAACTTTCAGCTTCGTAACTTTGCAGATATTGTTTATGCTCAAACAGCAACATTACACACTAACTAACGTTAAAAAAGTGAAATCACAATGAACCCCCCCCAGAAGCAAGACTAAATATCTTATGTCGTTTTGCTTAACAAGTAAATGCATCTTAATTTACATTTTTAAAGCAAATTCTTTGTGAGATAAGCCTTTTTTTGCAGTGAATGTGTTGCGCTGTGAGATTTGTGGGTGATGTCTGTCTGACTCACACTCCTTCTGCTTCTCTTCAGGATTTTCCAGATGCTTCGTGATGCTTTCTTCAGGTTGTCCCCCGATCTCTGTCTCTGTCTCAGCTCTGTCATACCTTCTGATTGGCCATTTCTCGTCCTTTGTTTTCTCCCCCACATCTCTGTGACTCTTTTTTTCCCTCCTCCATTTCTCTAAGTGCATGCAGCAGTATTTATGCATGCTTGTGCGGTGGCGTCAGGGAATGATGAGCTTTCCAGACGCAGAGCTGAGCTCATTTCCCCACACATCTCAGACTCAGCTCTCTCAGCTCAGAAATACTAAAAAATAAAATTAAAAGAAGGGATTCTCCTCGCCTGCCCACAGGCAGATTTCAGGAGTGCCACTGCTAGAATATGATGACATTTACATTTATCTGATAAATGTGCATCTTATGAAATTAGCAGATGCTTTTATCCAAAGCAACTTCCATTGCATTAATGCATTGAAGGTACAGCAACTCATGCATTATCTGGGAATTGAACCCATGAGCCAGGCGTTGCAGCAAAGCATAAATGCATAAATGTAATTTCAAAATGTCCATGGAAAATGAAAAAAGTTTGAGCTGCTACTGAAATGAACAGACTTTGAAGAAATTAAACAAGTCAAACTAAATAGTCCTTATGTGGAAAAATTATTATAATTTATATAATTTATAAGATGATACAATTATTATTATGATATATATTAATATTATAACAACTTAACATGCTTCCAACACACTTTAATAATATAATGGAATAATTGACAATAGAATTATGGAATAAACAATGACAATGGAATTGTCATGAATTATATATATATATATATATATATATATACAAACCCAATTTCAGTGAAGTTGGGACATTTTGTAAAATGCAATAACATCAAGAATCTGTAATTTTGTTCATTCTCTTTAACTTTTATTTAATTGACAAAATTAGAAAGAAAAGATTTCCAAAGTTTTCACTGACCAACGTAAATGTATTTTGTAAATATGAACAAATTTAGTTTTTGATGGCTGCAACACATTCCAAAAAAGTTGGGAAAGAGGCATGTTTAACACTGTGTCACATCAACCTTCCTTTTAATTACAATGTTTCATTGTTTGGGAATTGAGGATACTAATTGTTAAAGTTTTGCAAGCTAAATTTTTGTCCAGTCTCGCTTGATACAAGACTTCAGAAGCTCAGCAGTCTGTGATCGTCGTTGTCTGATTCTCCTTTTCATGACTGGTCATACCTTTTTTTAATTGGAGACAGATCTGGACTGCAGGCAGGCCGGTCTAACACATTCACTGAGTCTACGAAACCATGCTGTTGTAGCATTCTTTGGGACTGAGAACTCGAAATCCATTTTTCCCAGAAACAAGTTGAAATGTGGACTCATCTGAGTACAGCACACATTTTCATTGTTTTTTCTGACTATCTGAGATGAGCTCTGGCACAGAGAACCCGGCAGCATTGCTGCATAGAACTGATGTATAGCTAGAGTAACAGATATTCAAGTTGCATTTCTTGATGCAGCAGCAGACTGTGTTAATTGACAGCAGTTTTCAGAAGTACTCCTGAGCCCATGTGGCTATATTTAACACCGCAGCATGACGGTTTCTTATGCAATGCCATCTGAGGGCTCAAAGGTCAAGGTGTCCCACCTTGCCCTATGCAGAATCACAGAGCTTATATATTATTGCTCTTTTGTTGTTTTGATTGCTTCTGTTGTCCTTATTTGTAAGTTGCTTTGGATAAAGGCGCCTGCTAAATTACTAAATTTATTTAATTCAGTTTCATTATGCATTACTCTTCTTCTTCTTCTTCTTCTTCTTCTTCTTCTTCTTCTTCTTCTTCTTCTTCTTCTTCTTCTTCTTCTTCTTCTTCTTCTTCTTCTTCTTCTTCTTCTTCTTCTTCTTCTTCTTCTTCTTCTTCTTCTTCTTCTTCTTCTTCTTCTTCTTCTTTACCACTGAACAAAACAGTAGTGATAAGTCAGAGTTAAAGTCTCATCAAAGCTTGCAGCTCATACTGTTTGTGTTTTTTTTTTTGAAGAATTAAACCCATGATCTTGGCGTCGCAAGCGCCATACTTTACCAGTTGAGTTACAATGAACACACACAAAAACCACAAAAGAGAAAACAGTTTGTGGCCTCCAGTTGTTTGCTACTAAAAGGAGTTCATGCTAACAGAACGACAAACAAGAGACAGAACAAAACAAGGCTGCAAAGCCAGGGAGTATTGAACACTGTATTAGAGCAGAAATGGAAAAGCTCTTTCTCAGATGTTTCTCTGAGCAGATGTTTCCGATGTTGAAAATGTCTGCCAAAGCGGCTGGAACTTGTGTCTGGAAGAGACTAAAGAATAACCCCAAAGAAACACAACTGAGGTGTGTTCATCCTGATGCAGTGCACAATTCAGACTGAAGCGTTTCCCAAACACTATGTGCATCCAATGCATCTCAAATGCAGTGCTTCTCAGCATTCTGTTTTCTTAGCATTTTGAGTCTGTTTGAACTGTTTTTATTTCCGAAGTCTCAGCGTCTTTCCCTTCAGTGGGTTGTGTCATGAGTTCCAGCAGCCTTTGCACATTATCTGTAGTCTGGGTAGAATTCAGTCATATTTTCCATTCTGTTTCTTTCTTGTTTCGTCTCTTTCTCGAAGGAGGGATTGAACTTGGAGGAGGAGAACAAGACTAGGTAGGTGTGTCTGCAGAGACTAAACTCAGCCCTTAATGAGAATAAAAAGGACTGTGAGAGAGAGCTGTCATATACACACTAACGTTCAAAAATTTGCGGTCAGTGCATTAATTAATGCTTCTGATCAGCAAAGAGGCATTCAATTGATCAAAAGTGACAGTAAAGACGATGCTACAATATACTAATTGTGAGATGTAAACTCACAATTGCATGATAAAACGTCTCAATTACTTTTTTTTTTATTCAGTGGGGGAAACAAGTTTCCATTTATCTGTCATATATCATATATAATTTTTTTTAATCAGTCACTTGTATGTATATATGACATATATATAAGGCCTTTAGACATCTAGCTCTGGCCTCTACATTTAAAAAAAAGAAGCTGTCTTGTGTACTAAACATTTTTTATTCTTTGTTTTATTTAATACTTCACAATTAGATTTGTATGCATTGATGGTGCAGTGCTAGACGCTTGAGCGAAACGAGAAAACATCTTTGCGATCTGGGGTGGTCCGAGTTTGCGACACGATCCATGAGGTCTGTTTTCTCCTCCTCCTTGCACTTTTTTTCACTTTTTTTCTTCAGCTGGTGACGTGGTTTGAGAAAAGAGCACAAAGTGACCTGGTAATGAGGTCAATGCTGGTCTGGGCTGTCATTTGAGTTAATTTCACACAGCCTTTCATTAACCATCAGCTTCCTGCCAGTTTTGGCAAATAGAGAAGATTCTAAAAACGTAGAAAGAGTAATATTCGAACCTTTTGTCCGTAACAGCATCACCGAACATCCTCCACTAACGCCGAGACAGTAAAATAGCGGCCTGTGAGCTGAAATGAAGGGGCTGCACTGGGCTTACAGTCAGTTTAAAGACAGAGCCAGTGAAAGCCATGTGATTACAAAATGACTACATATCACAATGATTCCAGCTTTCCAAAGTGCAAGACTGCCAAGCAATCGGAAGCAGACCTTCCACCCTGTAATCAGCTTAAAGTCTTTTTTGATTCAATGCTTATTGCATATTGCAAGGAAAACTTTAAAGCAACGGTGCACTGAACTGAAGGTGGTTGCATGAAGACACTTGTTGAAGGAAAAGTTTGCAGCAGGTAGAGTTTGCCCTCGGGTGTTTGTCCAAGATTAACTTCTCTTTATCAGTCCACATCTTCGGAGGGTGAATGCGATTCTAAAAGACTGTCCAAGCTGTTTAGATATTTTGCACTGAAGCATCTAAGCCTATAAATGACGACCTGTTGCAATCTGATCTCCCAGTATTTCTTGCAAAACAGAGAGTTTTGCACTACAGAGTTGATCTTTTGAAAAAGAAGTGTGCTTATTTGTACTTCAAATCTTAAAAGTATATTTAAAAATGTTTTTACTTGCAGATAACATAATATTAATGACATAAAAGGTCACTTAAAGAGAGTACAGACTTCTAAAAAAGTGCACTTTACAATCATGTCAAATTACGTTTTTCTTAAAAGTACATTTTTAATAATCTTGTATAGAAGTACACTTATTTTTATGTGTTGGCTAACATATTAAAGTACTTTATTATAACTTTAATTGTAGCGTGTTATTTGATATTACATTTTAAATCATCATTATAAATAATTACAAATATATTTAATTCCATGACATGGAACCGTCAAATTCCAAGTTTCATGAAGTGAACCATAAATGTATGACAGTACACTCAGCAGCACTTTAACCATATTTCAAAGACAATCGACGTAATTATGAAATTATGTATAAAGATGTACACTGGAAAAACAAATCACTCAGAAGTTAGAGCATTCTTAAGTACTCTTTTTATAAGTATGCCAAAGTGCACTTCTTTTAATTAACATGCAAAACACTAAATTAATTTTGATGTAGCACATTCAAACTTGACGAAGCTTTTTGCAACAAAACTCGCAGAGCTTCTGGAATGCTTCAGACTGGGGTTGAACATCTTGCAAACAAAAGCTGGACACGTATCAGGAAAGCATTAGTCAGACACAGATCGTGCTCTATTATCACCAGCGGAGACGTCTGGTTATAGTTTTTAACTCCATTTTTATATTTTTATGTATTATAGGCTATGCATTGTCAATCTGGTATTGTGAATCTCGCAGAGTTCAGTTTAAATGTTCGTTCAGTGTCTAAAATCCAAGATACTTGGATCAGAAGTCAAGATGCTCGTAATCCAGCAGAAATGTTTTAAACAACTGAGCAACCGCTGAAGTATTCTCTTGCAGTCTTGCACTCTCTGACATGCACTCAAACGTTTGGATCTGTCGGAGGCCCTCGGAGGGCGATTGACCGGACATTGGGCTCAGTAAAGTGAGAGAAAGTAAAGAATGAAGACAGAAAGGAATCAGGGTTTGGAGTGAAAGGTCTGTTTTAGCGCTTCAGCTGCTGCAAGTAGAAACATGTGTTTCATGGCTGTGCTTGTAAAAGAGAGCGGCTGAGGAATCCCCAGCACCTCCCTGTGTACTAAACACTATCCAAAAATACCACTTCCCAGCAGAACATTTGTCACATCTAGGACGTCTTTTTATACGAGCCAGGTACTCAAATGTACTCCATTTCAATTTAAGACAATGTCATTTTATCAGTGTTAAAACATAAAAAATCGCTCTCTTTGATTGGCTGTTCTGATCAGGCTGACACAGCAGCCAATGGTGTGAGTTTGGGGCGGAGCCAACCATTTGTCTGACCAATGGCAGACAGGGGGTGTGTTCATAAAACCTTTTTGAAAATCTTTTTTACAATTTAGGGTACGTTTACACAACAACGATGTACTAATATGGAATAGTTGTTTCTTTGGGTTTTTGAAAAGTTTCGCATATAATAACAACATCAAAACGATCCACATTCACAGAGATCCGCGAAAACGACTAATATGCTGTATTATTCACGCCAGGGCCAGTAGATGGCGATGTCACTGTGTAAAGAAATACTACAAATTTGCGTCTGCACAGTTTACACGGAGATCATAATGGTATCGTTTATAAAAAAAAAACGTACACTTTGATACCTGTTTTAAAAAAATGTATGAGCTCATGTGGTGTCAGTTATCAGCATGTAAACGTTCTTGATTTCAGATTAACCCACTTTTTGTCGGTCAGCTCTGGGACAGAAGATGCATAAATAAACAGCAGCATAAGCATAAGCACCAATGAGTTTCTGAAGATTGGCATTCAATCGGAGACAAATAAATGTGTTTCAGATTTGGCTGGTGTAGTTGTTTGTATAGCATTACTGGTAGCTGTTTGCTTGTTTGTGTCCTTGTTATTTAAATTTGATCTGAAAGTGTGTTTTAGCATGATGTGATGAGCGTTTGAGTGGCTTTAGTGCAGCGTTGTGGCGTCTTGTTTGGTCTCTGGTAAATGTGGGGAACACGGAAATCTGCAAAGAGCGTTAGAGAGGAAATGCAGCTGTATTAAGGTGATCCAGCAAGGGTCCAAGGTTCTTCTTCTTCTTCTTCTTTGTAGTCATATTTTAGCATGTAATGATTCAGACACCTGCTTCAGAGAAGGCTATATACTGTGTATAACTCCAGCTCGACCGCCGGTCTGATTTCTGCCAGACACTCGCCACAGAGGTGCAATTTAATGCAACTCCTGTAAAACAAAAACACTGAAAATTACCACTTCTATTTAAACCTCGCCCTGCCCAATCTGCACGCTCTTTCAATAAGAAAACCTTCTCACTATCGAGAAAGTGAGTTAAGACTGTTTGAAGAGGGAAAAGTGATTGTAAGTCGTTGTATAGGGATGGAATGATTTAAATAATGATGATGATGATGATGATGATGTCAGCCTGGTGCATGTTTGCATTACAAAAACACAAAATAAAACCAATTTAATAAACAATAAATAAATAAAGAGGCAGCCTTTTCTCATTCACACCACATTATGTTAATCAAATAAAACAGCTCTTTCCTATAAAATCGACATTATTATTTAAAAAGCTGAACTATTGTAATGTTATTGAAAATATAATTAGGTTAGTAGAATGACTAGTTTACAATGATTACCTTATTAGAGTTCATTAGCATACAATTAAAAAAGGTACAAGTACAATTACATTTCACTAAGATGCATTTGGTGTTGCCAGTGGATTTTAATAAAAACTATAAACATTAACCACAATATAATAGGTTGTGCTTTTAGTTTGGAGCTTAAAGTGTTGAATATTTTTATTCAGCAAGGATGCATTAAATTGATTAGAAGTGACAGTATTATCATAATGTTCCAAAAGATTTCTATTTCAAATAAATCCTGTTCTTTTGAACTTTCTATTCATCAAAGAATCCTAAAAACAGTTTTTTAAGTCAACTTTATAAGTGTCTGATTTGAGATGTTCACCATCAATAACAGCCTCCTCACATTCACAAGAGACTCTATAACACTCATGCATCAACATTAGCGACATGATGAGCAGCTAAAATACCAATTTCATGATGAAATAAAGACCACAATCTTGAGAGGTATAGCTACCAACAATTAAAGACAGTGCCGATTATGTCGAAAAGTGCTGAGCATGCAGAGACACAGCCTACGTATCTTACATTTGATTTTGAGCATGAATTTGGAATGTAGCAGTTTGTCCAAAAATACATAGAAATAAAAGTCACTGGCTGTCACAAAATGGAAACACGAGATGACTTTGGAAGCTGTAAAAAATTTCAATGTTCCGTTCATTATATTCCGCCTATTAGAGAGAACATAAAAAGAAGGGTTTTGATCTCAGCTTTGATAAGGCATGTAACGAAGGTTTCAGATTTCTGCCTGACTGTATAAAACCAGCTTCACCATATGGTTTTCCTGGGACAGGATCCATCTACTCTGCTATATGCAGCCGCACAATAAAAGATGATAGAAGGCTTTGCTAACGTGTGCGTAAGTCGAACATTTTGGGGCATTTGAAGACAAATTTGCATGTGCATTATTAAATGCAATAATTCAACAAACCAGTGAGAACGCAGAGAAATAGGAATAAGAATGCATACGGAAAGAAATTCACCTCTTCAGCTGCTTTCAACTCAATGCACATTATAGACAGTTTTTCATCGTCATCTAATGCTATTATTAGGAAAAGCATTACACGTTGCATTTAGCATTCCTGTTGCAATAAAAAAAAGGTGATAGTGAGCATGCAATAAATGTGTAAACGAAAGAGAAAGGAGGTCAGACAGGGCCATGGCTCTTGAAGTTGCAACGTGTCCACAGAGCATTGAGTATGGTTTGATATGATGCCATGTGTGTGTGTGTGTGTGTGTGTGTGAATATCTTAATAATATCAATATAGTATATTAATTAAATTACTTTTTTGAGTACTTTTATCACACCATATATAAATGTAGATTACACACATAATTATTGTATTTACAACATACACCAATGTAGAGTATCCTAATATTTCTAATTTTTCCATTTTTAGGGTCCTGTTGGTCCATCTGGAGATCCAGTGAGTACAGTATTTGTTTATGAACAAGCTGCTTATCGTTATCATTGTAATGTATTTATATTTATCTAGTACAACTGAAGAAGGCCAACTGCACATTTGTTTTCAAGAATACAAAGTCTGCAGGAGACAAAAAGTTTGCATTGATATGAAACTCTGTTTCAAATGGAAATAATTAGGGTGATTTATGGGGCATCGGAGGCTTTTAGCCTGCTGACCTCTAGTTGTTCCGCTGACCTTTGACCTCTGTAAACTTGCGTGCAACATGAGAGAAAAATATGGTTTCACACGTATTACAGTTTCAGTCTTTATATGACATACATTCTGTCCTGACTGCATTTAAAAGGATGATCGTGTGTAACGCGCTCCAGTTATCAGATGTACTGCAGCTTTGCTGATGTGATTGTGTGCTGTTTGTGTGGAAGGGTTCTCCAGGGTCTCCTGGCAGAGATGGTATTCCTGGAGAGAACGGACTCCCGGGACCCCCTGGTTCTCCTGGAACTCCTGGCTTCGGCGGCGGAGTAAGCAGCCAAACTTTGAGCTTATAATATTATGAATCTGCATTTGAGGCATCACTAAGATTAAGTTTGGGAGAATCTTGTCAAGCTGGCACGAATTCAGAAACATAAATCTTTCTGTTGTCTTCAGGATGCATACTACGGCCCCATAGATTATATCCGTTAGCATTCTAAAAAATAAGATAAAATAAAATAAATAAAAATAGAATAAATAATTTTGCTAAAGTTTAAAAGACTAATTTATTATTATTATTTATTTATTTATATTTTTTGAAGCCCAACTTTTTTAATATTATGAATCTGCCTTTGAGGCATCACTAAGATTAAGTTTGGGAGAATCTTGTCAATCTTTCTGTTGTCTTCATGGTGCATACTGCTGGTGCATTTTATTTTATTTTATTTTATTTTATTTTATTAGAGATGCATGAAGCCTCTGTTTTTCTGTAGTTCAGTACCAGCTCAAGTGAACAGCTCCTACAATGAAAACTGAGGGTCGACAGGACTGAAAGCAGACTATGCACTTTATAAAAGCAAAATAGCTGTATTTTAAGGGTATGACGTAGCTTAGGTATGTGTGACGTGTCACATATGTGTATGTGTATCAGCTAAGAGTTGATTATTTCCAAATATTTCTGCATTAAAAGGAAAACTATCCTTTAGGAGTTCAGTGAAGATCATCGCAGAGCAAACCTCAAATCCTCACTCTTTGGTTCTTGTCGTCCCCTACAGTCTTTCCTTTCCCAGATGGCTTACGGCAGTGAGAAATCCAGCGGCCAGGCTCTCCCCGGACCCCCAGTAAGCCAGCTCCTCCTTTCCTTCATGAACTCACACAGTACAGACAGAAATGCATTATGTAAAACAAAAGATGTGCTCTCAGTGATCCCTCACTTTTACACAGCAATCCAAATCTGGATATTCAGCCATGCATTTACTTTGATCATGCACTTACCTGAATAATGACATGATGATTTATGATATATGCTTAATATAAATCTGCCATTCAAAAACTAGTTCACATTTTTAATGCACTTTCACGGGACTCCATTTGAACTTCTAAACAACAACAACATGGTTTTTAATGTCTATATTCTTTCTTTCTCTATTCTAACATGGTGTTTTCTTGCTTTTAGGGCCCCATGGGTGCTCGTGGCCTCCCTGGATCTGCAGGTTCACCTGTACGTCTATTTCTAGAGTTTTACTTTGCGCTACAAAGTGCTGTTGGTTTGTTACAACAAATAAATCAAATAAATCAGCAATTCTTTCTAGACGGTTATGCATTTTATTTTTCATTAAAATGGACTCGAGTGGTTTATTATGCATGCACTATCTGATATATAACTGTGTTTATCTGTATTTTTCACAGGGCCCTCAGGGATTCACTGGACCCGCAGGCGAGCCTGGAGAGCCTGGTGCTCCTGTGAGTATCTTCCGCTTCCGTTTTGGATACTTAGTGTCAATATGATATTACGACAACTGTCAGAAGCATGCATATCGTGATTATTCTTCTGCTGTTGATGTTTGCAGGGCCCGATGGGTTCTCGGGGTTCTGCTGGTCCTCCTGGAAAGAATGGAGAAGATGTGAGTTTTGCTTCCCTCGCTGCATCTGTTCCAAATAATACAGCTCTGAGTCTCTTCTTATCTTTCTTCTGCTCTTCTTCAGGGTGAAGCTGGCAAAGCCGGCCGTCCTGGAGAGCGCGGAGCCGCCGGGCCCCAGGTCATGCATACACACAAATGAACACCATAATGCAGACATACAGTAGCAGGCAACTTATGAAGTCTCAAACTAGAGTAGAATAAGATATGATGCTTGCTCATCGGAATGAAACCATTTCAAACTCATTGTTTCCTGTTAGTCAAATAATCCAAATGTGTGGAAAGAGATTCAAGCAATCATCATAATTATATTCTCTTGCTTGTTTCACAGGGTGCTCGTGGATTCCCAGGAACCCCTGGACTCCCCGGCATCAAGGGACACAGAGTGAGTATGAAAGCACATAACCCAACCTTTTTATTGCATTTTCACATTATTCAATTATTAGTTTTTATATATATATATATATATATATATGTGTTTTAATTTTATTTTGTGTTTGCTATTTATGTTAATATATTTTATGTGTATATTTTATTTAATTTTTAAAAAAAATCATTTCATTTATTTATTATTTTAAATTTTCCTGATACATATCATATCTTTTATCTATTTGTTAATGCATTTTTATTAATATTTTATGTTTTTTTGTTTTGTGTGAAATACTGCTTAAAATGTATATATATATATATTTATAATTTGATTAATTTATTATTTTACATTTTCATATACTTTACATATCATGTGTTTTTATCTATTTATTAATGATTTTTATTAATATTTAATTTAACATTTAATTATTTATTTTT
>NW_015506827.1:105867-108037 GCF_001515645.1 Sinocyclocheilus grahami | reverse complement strand
ATTGTATTGTGATTTTTTGTTTAGTGTACAATACTGTGTAAAATTGATATATATATATATATATATATATATATAAAAATTTAGGGTTAGGGTTAGGTGTATATATATATATACATTTATATAAATACTGCTAGTAATAAATGCTAGTTATATTGATTGTTTAGTAGTAATGTAATGTAATGTTTTGTTTCCTGTTTCCTCTCACAGGGTTTCTCTGGTCTAGATGGAGCTAAGGGAGACACTGGACCTGCTGGACCTAAGGTTAGATTTCCCATTTCTCTCATATATGCAGATCTCATTATTCACAGATTTGAGTCTTGAACACATATGCAGCGCTGTCTCTGTTGATTGTGTCTGTCTCTGATCGCAGGGAGAGCCTGGAGTTCATGGTGAGAGCGGTGCTGCTGGAGTCATGGTGAGTGACTCTGGAGGGGATTTAAAGTCCATGTAAAGTTCTTCAAAGCGATGTCAGTCTTCTCACATGTTCTGCTTGTTTCAGGGTGCTCGTGGTTTGCCCGGTGAGAGAGGTCGGTCTGGTCCTCCCGGCCCTGCTGTAAGTGTCACATCCGTGCCTTATTGTTCCTAAACCCCTACTTTATCTTGTGGACTAAAAACTAGAAAACCATCCCCTATTTTGTACTATAATGTCTAACACACCGTTCAGGTATTCAGCCCTACACAACTCTGAAACTGATTCACCATAAGTAAACATGCATAAATGTCAAAATGAGAATGCACAACGAACCCAACACAATCAAAACTAATCGTAATCTGTCTGCGCAAACTTAAAACGTGACACAGTTCTGGAGGCATGAAGATAAAATGCTGGCTTGTTGAAGGCAGAATCTTCCTGCTTCCTGATTGTAATGTTTTCTTGTTTTCCGCAGGGTGCACGCGGTAATGATGGAAACACTGGCGGCGCTGGACCTCCCGTAAGTCTCTTAAGATCTATATTCTCATAATATAGCAGTTATTTATTGCAACAATCTATTGCAAATTCAAGAATGTCTATGCAAGTATATACAGTATATTAATAATTAACACAATTTAATGTCTGTTGTACTTATTTTAGATGCAAAAATCAAGCAGCAGAGTTGATTTTAAAAATAGTTTTTGCGCTGCTCGAAATATGCATCAAGTGAAAGTTAAAAGTTAATTATTGCGAAAATAATTTTTTTACAGTGTGACATTGATGATGCTTTAGTTATTATTGCTACACATAACACAGCAGGATAAGTCTTACTAATCTGTTATAAGATGAACTGTTTGCATCTCCAACCTTGAACTGTTTTAAGAAATCTTTAAAGACTCATCTTTTTTTTAAAAAACTGCTTACTGTAAATATGTTTTATATGGTTTCTTTTTTGTGTTGCTTATTGTTGCATGCTATTATGCTTGTTGTTGTAGCGCTTTGGGTTCAAAAAGTGCATGATAAATAAAATGCATTATTGCTATAATGCTCTTATTATGTCTCTCCTCCATTAGGGACCCACTGGCCCTGCTGGTTCTCCTGGGTTCTCTGGTGGTGCTGGTGCTAAGGTACAAACACACTAGTCTGTTTTCATGCTCATTAGTGCAGCTGCCAACAGTTAATGTGTCCATAAAAGCAAAGCAAAAATTATTGCACATTCTATATTTTCCTGAAAACATGCAGACGACAATTAATTGATAGTTTCTTGGCCCCCTGTTGTTGTTGTGCATGTAGTCTACCAATACAATATACTAAAAGAATAAATTAAACCAGCTGGAGTCGGCCTTCCATACATAATCTGACAAGCCAGTGCTTTCTTTTGTCCTGTGCAGGGAGAAACCGGCCCTTCTGGAGGTCGTGGTTCAGAGGGACCCCAAGGGGCCCGTGGAGAGCCGGGTAACCCTGGACCTGCTGGTGCTGCTGGTCCTGCTGTGAGTGATTACATCACAAAACACCATCTCAAACTACAAATATAGAGATATGCAAACTATATCATCCACCAAATTAGACTATGACATGAATATATTAAGATAAATTAAACATGGTTTTCTGTAATGTAGCTTCGAAGACCTGTATTGTGAAAAGCGCTATAGAAATAAATATTTGAGTTGATTTAAGAGATAACAGAAGAAAGGTAGCTTGAGATTGATATTAATGCATACAAATGCATGTATTAAATGTATGAAAAATACTAGATAG
>NW_015506827.1:92730-104655 GCF_001515645.1 Sinocyclocheilus grahami | reverse complement strand
ATTGTGTTATTTTTTGTATTGTATACTATTCTGTGTAAAATAGATATATATATATATATATATATATATATAAAAATTTAGGGTTAGGGTTAGGTGTATATATATATATACATTTATATAAATACTGCTAGTAATAAATGCTAGTTATATTGATTGTTTAGTAGTAATGTAATGTAATGTTTTGTTTCCTGTTTCCTCTCACAGGGTTTCTCTGGTCTAGATGGAGCTAAGGGAGACACTGGACCTGCTGGACCTAAGGTTAGATTTCCCATTTCTCTCATATATGCAGATCTCATTATTCACAGATTTGAGTCTTGAACACATATGCAGCGCTGTCTCTGTTGATTGTGTCTGTCTCTGATCGCAGGGAGAGCCTGGAGTTCATGGTGAGAGCGGTGCTGCTGGAGTCATGGTGAGTGACTCTGGAGGGGATTTAAAGTCCATGTAAAGTTCTTCAAAGCGATGTCAGTCTTCTCACATGTTCTGCTTGTTTCAGGGTGCTCGTGGTTTGCCCGGTGAGAGAGGTCGGTCTGGTCCTCCCGGCCCTGCTGTAAGTGTCACATCCGTGCCTTATTGTTCCTAAACCCCTACTTTATCTTGTGGACTAAAAACTAGAAAACCATCCCCTATTTTGTACTATAATGTCTAACACACCGTTCAGGTATTCAGCCCTACACAACTCTGAAACTGATTCACCATAAGTAAACATGCATAAATGTCAAAATGAGAATGCACAACGAACCCAACACAATCAAAACTAATCGTAATCTGTCTGCGCAAACTTAAAACGTGACACAGTTCTGGAGGCATGAAGATAAAATGCTGGCTTGTTGAAGGCAGAATCTTCCTGCTTCCTGATTGTAATGTTTTCTTGTTTTCCGCAGGGTGCACGCGGTAATGATGGAAACACTGGCGGCGCTGGACCTCCCGTAAGTCTCTTAAGATCTATATTCTCATAATACAGCAGTTATTTATTGCAACAATCTATTGCAAATTCAAGAATGTCTATGCAAGTATATACAGTATATTAATAATTAACACAATTTAATGTCTGTTGTACTTATTTTAGATGCAAAAATCAAGCAGCAGAGTTGATTTTAAAAATAGTTTTTGCGCTGCTCGAAATATGCATCAAGTGAAAGTTAAAAGTTAATTATTGCGAAAATAATTTTTTTACAGTGTGACATTGATGATGCTTTAGTTATTATTGCTACACATAACACAGCAGGATAAGTCTTACTAATCTGTTATAAGATGAACTGTTTGCATCTCCAACCTTGAACTGTTTTAAGAAATCTTTAAAGACTCATCTTTTTTTTTAAAAACTGCTTACTGTAAATATGTTTTATATGGTTTCTTTTTTGTGTTGCTTATTGTTGCATGCTATTATGCTTGTTGTTGTAGCGCTTTGGGTTCAAAAAGTGCATGATAAATAAAATGCATTATTGCTATAATGCTCTTATTATGTCTCTCCTCCATTAGGGACCCACTGGCCCTGCTGGTTCTCCTGGGTTCTCTGGTGGTGCTGGTGCTAAGGTACAAACACACTAGTCTGTTTTCATGCTCATTAGTGCAGCTGCCAACAGTTAATGTGTCCATAAAAGCAAAGCAAAAATTATTGCACATTCTATATTTTCCTGAAAACATGCAGACGACAATTAATTGATAGTTTCTTGGCCCCCTGTTGTTGTTGTGCATGTAGTCTACCAATACAATATACTAAAAGAATAAATTAAACCAGCTGGAGTCGGCCTTCCATACATAATCTGACAAGCCAGTGCTTTCTTTTGTCCTGTGCAGGGAGAAACCGGCCCTTCTGGAGGTCGTGGTTCAGAGGGACCCCAAGGGGCCCGTGGAGAGCCGGGTAACCCTGGACCTGCTGGTGCTGCTGGTCCTGCTGTGAGTGATTACATCACAAAACACCATCTCAAACTACAAATATAGAGATATGCAAACTATATCATCCACCAAATTAGACTATAAGACATGAATATATTAAGATAAATTAAACATGGTTTTCTGTAATGTAGCTTCGAAGACCTGTATTGTGAAAAGCGCTATAGAAATAAATATTTGAGTTGATTTAAGAGATAACAGAAGAAAGGTAGCTTGAGATTGATATTAATGCATACAAATGCATGTATTAAATGTATGAAAAATACTAGATAGCCCACCACAGTGTGAATCAAAGTGTGAATACATTCTAATTCTAAACTTAGTTAATAAGTGAATTTAATGGAGGTGTGGAGAATAAAAATACAAATGATTCAGTGTTTTTCTCGTTACTCAGGGAGCTCCTGGTGCTGATGGTGGTGCTGGTGGCAAAGGATCTCCTGTAAGTATAATTTATACATTCATACATACATATACAACCGGACAAAAGTTTGGGATCAACGATTTTTAATGTTTTTACAGGAGTGTCTTCTGCTCTTCAAGGCTGCGTTTATTTGATCAAAAATACAGGAAAAAATTTTATATTGTGAAATATTATTATGATGTAAAAGAACATTTTTCTATGTGAGTATCTGTTAAACTGTAATGTATTTCTGTGATGCGCAGCTGTATTTTCAGCATCATTCCTCCAGTCTTCAGTGCCACATGATCTTCAGAAATCAGTCTAATATGCTGATTATTATCAGAGCTGGAAACTGTTGCTGCTTCATATTTTTTTGGAATCTGTGATACTTTTTTCAGGATTCTTTGATGAATAAAATGTTAAAAAGAAGAGCATTTATTTAAAATATAAATGTTTTCTAACAAAAGTTTGGGGTCAGTACATTTTTATTCTTTCTTCTTTTTTTGTGAAAAGCGCTATAGAAATAAATATTTGAGTTGATTTAAGAGATAACAGAAGAAAGGTAGCTTGAGATTGATATTAATGCATACAAATGCATGTATTAAATGTATGAAAAATACTAGATAGCCCACCACAGTGTGAATCAAAGTGTGAATACATTCTAATTCTAAACTTAGTTAATAAGTGAATTTAATGGAGGTGTGGAGAATAAAAATACAAATGATTCAGTGTTTTTCTCGTTACTCAGGGAGCTCCTGGTGCTGATGGTGGTGCTGGTGGCAAAGGATCTCCTGTAAGTATAGTTTATACATTCATACATACATATACAACCGGACAAAAGTTTGGGATCAACGATTTTTAATGTTTTTACAGGAGTGTCTTCTGCTCTTCAAGGCTGCATTTATTTGATCAAAAATACAGGAAAAAATTTTATATTGTGAAATATTATTATGATGTAAAAGAACATTTTTCTATGTGAGTATCTGTTAAACTGTAATGTATTTCTGTGATGCGCAGCTGTATTTTCAGCATCATTCCTCCAGTCTTCAGTGTCACATGATCTTCAGAAATCAGTATAATATGCTGATTTATTATCAGAGCTGGAAACTGTTGCTGCTTCATATTTTTTTGGAATCTGTGATACTTTTTTCAGGATTCTTTGATGAATAAAATGTTAAAAAGAAGAGCATTTATTTAAAATATAAATGTTTTCTAACAAAAGTTTGGGGTCAGTACATTTTTATTCTTTCTTCTTTTTGAAAGAAATTAAAACGTTTATTCAGCAAGGATGTGATAAACTGTTAAGAAGTGAGAGCAAAGATTTATATTGTTAGAAAATATTTATATTTTGAATAAATGCTGTTCTTTTTAACTTTGTATTCATCAAAGAATCCTGAAAAAAGTATTGCAGTTTCCAAAAAACACAACTGTTGTCAACATTGATAATTCTGATAATAAATCAGTATATTAGAATGATTTCTGACGATCATGTGACGCTTTATACTGGAGTAATGATGATGGAAATTCAGCTTTGCATCACAGAAATAAATTAAATTTTAAAGGATATTAAAATAGAAACCATTATTTTATATTGTAATAATATTTTCAAGATTACTGTTTTTTCTGTATTTTTAATTAAATAAATACAGCCTTGATGAGCAGAAGAGACTTCTTTAAAAACATTACAAGTCTTACTGATCCCAAACTTTTGACCGGTAGTGTATATATACACACACACATATATACACATACTGTACATATACATCTCACACCAATCTCTTTTTATGCTGTTGCGCTCCATTTGGGGCCAGTTTTAATCACAGCAGGCTCTGATTTGTTTGATTTGCATGATGTTCTGTAGGGTGCTGCTGGTATTGCTGGTGCTCCTGGTTTCCCAGGATCCCGTGGACCTGCTGGACCCCCTGGCCCTTCTGGTGGTCCCGGCCCCAAGGGAAACAATGTGTGTGAACGGCATTTTATTATTATGCACGCATGAAAACTGTAGTTACACATCAGTGCATCCAGGACATAATTTATGCAGCCTTTAGTTCATTTGAAATTGAGATTACAGCAGGTGTGATGCAGTAATAATTCAGAAACAATAGTCTCTGTGCCACTGAGCAACTGAACCTCTCACAAATGCACTTTAAAGGGATAGATCACGCAAAAATGAAACTTCACTCATTTTTTACTCACCCTGTCATGTGTCATTTAAAACCTGTATTGCAGTTCAATTCCCATTGATTTCCATTCACATGGACAAAAATACAATGAAAGTTATGAAGAAATAGAACTGTTTGCTTACCAACATTCTTCTTCAGAAGTAAGAAATGCATACGGGCATAAATAAATGATGGTAACACTTAAAGCCTTTATGTATAATGCATTATAAATGTTATTAGAGGGTGTAATGCATTATGATTATTTATAATGTGCATTGTAATGCATTGTATCTTGTCGAAAATCATTTTAATCAAATCTAAAATGCATAGTGCAATAATGAATTGATAAGTGCTATAATGTATTAACCGTGGTTACAAAACTAATGCATTATACATAAAGTGTTGCCTAAACGATGACTTTTGAGTGAACCTATTTCTTGCAGTTGCATTAGATGCAAAAGAATCTGAAGATCAGAAATGTTATGCTCTTTTATTTCCAGGGTGATCCAGGACTCCAAGGCACTAAGGGAGATGCCGGTCCTAAGGGAGAAGCTGTAAGTCTCTCGGACGCAAAGATGATTTCCTAAGATTCACAGAAAGCTCCACTGTGATAGTAATAGTTGCTGTTCTCTGTCCCAGGGCCCACTTGGACCCCAGGGTCTGGCTGGACCTTCTGGTGAAGAAGGAAAGCGAGGAGCTCGTGGAGAGCCAGGCGGCTCTGGACCTGTCGGACCCCTCGGAGGCCGTGTAGGTTTAACTCACCTGCTTGATTCATGCATGCATGCTTTTTTGTTTGTTTGTCTCTCATATTTTGTGTTTTTCTTTCACAAGGGTGCCCCTGGCAATCGTGGTCTTCCTGGAAGTGATGGAGCTCCTGGACCCGGGGTAAGATTACTGATCCCTCACAAAACAAGGCCCTAAATCTGTACCCAGTTTTGTCTGGTAACTTGAAAATGTGCTTTTAAAGTTTGGAATCATTGCATTCCCTTGATCAAAAAATACTATAAAAACTGTAATATTGTTACAATGTTGAAAACGGTTGAATGTTTTTGTGGAAACCGTGATACATTACCGTTGAAAAGTTTGGGGTAAGCACGATTAAAAAAAAAAAAAAGAAGAAAAAGAAGAAATTAATACTTTTATGTGGCAACAATGCATTAAACTGATTAAAAGTGACATTAATAATCTTACAAAAGATTTCTATTTCAAATAAATGCTGTTTATCTGAACTTCCTATTCATCAAAGAAACCTGAAAAGAAAACATCAAGCACGAAATATATTCATATAGAAAACCGCTTTTTAAAGTTGTAGTAATATATAGCATTATTTCTGTTTTTACTCTATTTTTATAAAAAATGCAGCCTTGGTGAGCATAAGAGACTTACTTTATTATTATTATTATTATTTTAGTTAAGACAATATATTAACTAGTTTCTTGTTTATAAATAAAATTATTAATGTAATTATTAATATAATTAAATATAATTATAATTAAAGTTCACTTGAACTGCCTTGAATTGACTTCTTTTTAAACAATAATAAATCTTAATGATTTCAAACATTCGACCAGTAGTATATGTGGCAATTAACTGATTTTAAGCCAAAAATATTAAATGTTACATTTTTACTGGGCCAGGTCTACATAGCTCTGAAGGATGCAACTGTAAATGTTCTTCTTACAGTGTAGTTTAACCCATATATCAATGATTAACCTGCAGTTTTAATGCCATTCACTGTGTTGAGAAGGAGCTGTCCAGGGTCCTGTAGATGATTTCTGCTGCTGAGTAACTAAAGCTGGCCCTTTAATCACATTTCAGGGGGGCCCTGGAGAGCGAGGAGCCAATGGACCGATGGGATCTCAAGGAGCCACCGGAGAGTCTGGTCGCCCAGGAGAGCCAGGATTGCCTGGATCCAAGGTGAGATATAGCTTAAAGCTTTGCAGAAACACATTAGCAGCATAAAGAGTCTGTATTTTGACCTAACTTGATGCCTGTTGTAGGGAATGACTGGTGCCCCTGGAAGCCCTGGACCTGATGGCAAAGCTGGACCCTCTGTAAGACGAATGTTATATTCATAATTCACCACCTTGTGTTTGTTTGTATGCGATATAAGACTCATATGAGATTTTAAATCTTGCATTAAAGTAATGTGTGCATGATAGGGTTCATCTGGACAAGACGGCCGACCTGGACCCCCTGGACCTGCTGGATCTCGTGGTGCTCCTGGTGTGATGGGCTTCCCTGGTCCAAAGGGAGCTGATGTGAGTTACTCCATGAATTTATGAACTATATATATGTGTCCCTGCAGCACAAAAGCAGTGTTAAGTCGCTGGGGTATATTTGTAGCAATAGCCATACAATTATGTAATGATATTTATGTTAAACCCTTTATAAGGGTTTGTTTTACTGTTCTCTTAAAAAATAGAAATATCAGATTTGCATACTTTTTAATGTAATGTCTAACACATTTGATGTCTTCCTCTCAGGGTGAGGCTGGTAAGCTTGGTGAGAGAGGAGTCGTTGGACCTCCTGGTGCTTTGGTGCGTAAAATCTAAAGCGGTTTCTGAGCTTTATGCAACCTTCAACAGTGTAACCTCCAGACTTTTGCTTGAATCATGTCTGAGCAGTGCATTATGGTGTGTTTCTGTAGGGCGCTCCTGGCAAGGATGGAGATTTTGGTGCTCCTGGTGCTCCTGGACCTGCTGTATGTGTGTTTAAACATCTCAAAATTCAATACGATGTGAACTCTTGCTGTCTCTACTCTGATTTTTCCCGGTCTGTTGTGTTTTAGGGCCCATCTGGAGAGAAAGGAGAGCAGGGACCTGCCGGTTCTCCTGGATTCCAGGTGTGCTTTTATCTGTGTGCACATCTGAGTTTAGATTAGTGCCTGATTATCTTTGGTTTAGTCGTTTGATGGAAGTTAAACCATCTCTGGTTATTCTCTTACAGGGTCTGCCAGGTACACAGGGTGCCACCGGAGAGTCGGGCAAACCTGGTGATCAGGTGCGTGCGGGCATTAGACACAACTTTGTTGACTCGGGAGTAATGTTTTTAGGTTACATATTCTGTCTGCATTAATTTAAAGTCATTAAACATATTATAAACACAGTATGTGAGCCTGCAGCACAAAAGCAGTCATAAGTCGCTGGGGGTTAATAATAGTTGTATCTCAGCCAAATATTGTCCTCTCCTAACAAACAATACATCAATGGAAAGATTATTTATTCAGCTATGATTTCACAAAATTGACCCTTATGACTGGTTTTGTGCTCACATATGACATGCATGTTGTGTAAAATTGCGCTCACTATTACTCTCTACACAGTGCAGTTTTTTGTTCTGTTTGTTCTTATTTATTATGTTCGCTGTTCAACAGGGTGCTCTTGGTGAAAGCGGTCCTTCTGGTCCTTCTGGTCCAAGAGTGAGTATCTCCTGCCTCATAAAAAAAGCCCACAGATGAGCCACATCTCAGTCAATGCTTAATAGCCACCCCAGCTCCAATGCACCATTTAAACTACAAGAATAATAGAACAAGAATAGTACAAGAGTAATAGTAATAGGACAAGAATTATAGTTTGTTCTGATACAATAATGCTTATACTGCAAAAAAATTATAATAATAGTATCAATATCATTGTGATGTTTTACGGTAATAATGCCCTTGGAGTAAAATGTATTTATTTGAGAAGCAAAATTAGCATTTATCACAACAATGTATCTTAATATGTTTTTTTAGATTAAAAAAATGAATGTTTTGAATGATATTTGTTTTTAATTTTCCATGCATTGTTATGGTTTAGTCAATATCAAGATAAAAGTCTTGCAAATCTTGTTTCAAGAATAAAAACTGTCCATGTGTACATTTTGTAGAAAACTTATAATATCATATTAAGCAATCAAATGATTGCATGAATTGTATAATTTACAATATATTCAAATTTAACTAAAACCATTTTTTGTCTTTTATCAACTTGGTCTTATTTCAACCACATTAATCATACATTTTTAACACTTATACAGAAAAAATGTTTGCAAAATTGTTATACTTTAAAGTCAAAAACCACTCGGAATTAGTCTTCCAACTAATTGCTCAATATTAGGCAAACAATTAATTGCTCAATATTAATTTTACCTTGATTTTTACCTGTTTGGAAAATTTAAATTAAATTAAATTAATTTTTTTTAATTAAAAAGAAAAAAGTGTAATAATATATATATTGATAATATTCATCTTTCCAATACAGTGGCTTACCTGACTGCTCTAGTGCACAGATTGTGTTTGTCGTTTGGGATGAAACACAGCAGAGTGATATCAGTAAATGTCTCACACAGGGTGACAGAGGTTTCCCCGGAGAGCGTGGAAGTAATGGACCTGCTGGCCCCACCGGTGCTCGTGGGGCCCCTGGTCCTTCTGGTAATGATGGTTCTAAGGTAAGAATCCTAGTTCGATGTCATTGTGACTCAGAATCGTGATATGAGTAATGATCGATCTCCGTCTGTGTTTATGTGTGTTTAGGGAGAGCCCGGAGCCGCTGGGAGCCCTGGTGGTGTGGGGCCCAGTGGAATGCAGGGAATGCCTGGAGAGCGCGGCGCCGGAGGCATGCCTGGAGCCAGAGGAGACAGAGTAAGACTCACAATAACTCAGACTTAAAACATTATGACAGAATAACTTAATACTTAATAAATAATCTTTCCATTGATGTATGGTTTGTTAGGATAGCACAATATTTGTCTGAGATACAAATATTTGAAAATCTGGAATCTGAGGGTGCAAAAAAATCTAAATATTGAGAAAATCATCTTTAAAGTTGTTCAAATGAAGTTCTTAGCAATGCATATTACTAATCAAACATTAAGTTTTGATATATTTACGGGAGGACATTTACTAAATATCTTCATGGAACATGATTTTTACTTAATATCCTAATGATTTTTGGCATAAAAGAGAAATGTATAATTGTGAGCCATACAATGTATTGTTGGCTATTGCTACAAATATACCTGTGCTGCTTAACACTGCTCACATATAAGCATGAACTCATTGTAATGTATTCAGACACTTACAGTAATTGCATGTTCTTCACCATTAAGTAAAAATATATTATAGATTAACTTTGTATTAAATGCAGTTAGTTACTTTTTCGACCCACTTAAGTAGGACTTAGGTACATCTTTATTATAATTACTTCTGTCGTCTTTGACAACATGGCAAAAGTACTGCTCAGAAGCATCTATAGCAAACTAAAATATACTTTAGTGTAATTTATATTGAAACCTGTATGTTATGTATATAAATATATTTGTAATTACACATTTGCAAATTAGAAAACGTAAAATCTGTTTACTTCAAATATAATTTTAAATAACACTGACGTTTATTATAATTTAATACGTTTTTTACATTTGCTTCAGTATGATAGTCAACATTAAAATAAGTGTACTTCTTTAAGCATGACAATTAAATAATTAAAACAAAATTATTTAAAATGTTTAAAACGTTCACGTTGCATTTGACATTATTACAAAGTACGCTTTTTAAAAGTCAACTTAAATCTGTTAAGAAACACAGTCATGAACGCGTACTCTATTAAGTGGCCTTTTATATTATGTTACATAGTTTGGTCACACTTTATTTCGATAGTCCACTTTAGACATTCTACTAACTATAAGTAACTTTGCAACTACATGTCAGCTGACTCTCATTAATTAGTGTCTACTATCTCTCAGAGTAGACTGTTAGGTTAGGTTTAGGGTTAGTAGAATAAGGGGGGCTTATTCACGGGGCTTATTGCTTTAATATATAATTATATCATTATATGATATATTATTATGTTATATAATATATATTATATTGCATGCAGGAAGTAAAAAAAAACATATAAGTAAACTATAAGCGCACATTCAATACAATAAAGCACACTTCTTTTTCACAAGCGTAGCAAATGGAAATGCTCCTGGCAGCAGCTGTGGTGTTGATGATGTCATATCCTGCTGGACATTCACAACAGTTGTCCTTCCTGTTTAGGGTGATGCTGGACCCAAGGGCCCTGATGGAGCGCTCGGTAAGGATGGCCTGCGTGGAATGACCGGCCCTATTGGATCTTCTGGACCTTCTGGTGTTGCTGGTGAGAAGGTAAAAAGATAATTAGCATTGAAATATATTTATGCTTTACCTAAACTATTTTCAGCTCTAAATCATTTTCCTAATTTCCTAATTGTTTTAGGGAGAGTCTGGTGCTATTGGACCTCCAGGAGTGACTGGTTCTCGTGGATCCCCGGTAAGTTATCAGGATGCTACCGAAAACCTCACCAAACATGGACGTAAAGACCAACGATAATGCAAGATTGCATGCATT
This sequence comes from Sinocyclocheilus grahami, assembly GCF_001515645.1. Classification (NCBI taxonomy): domain Eukaryota; kingdom Metazoa; phylum Chordata; class Actinopteri; order Cypriniformes; family Cyprinidae; genus Sinocyclocheilus; species Sinocyclocheilus grahami. The sequence goes on along the minus strand of NW_015506827.1, from coordinate 93,841 downwards.
TGCACATTTTCACTCTTAAATTGCTAGTAAATTTCACAAATAATTACAAAGAAACGGACACCTTGAATTAAACAAGTAGAAAAAAAAAATAGTACTTAATTTTCACTTAGAAATTGCTTGTAACTTTCACACATGAATCCAAAGAAATGGCAAGCAACACCTTGAATTAGTTGTGAAATTTTGAAGTAGAAAAACTAAAAATAGTACTTGAGTGCCTTTGTTTTCAGTTTCAGTCATTTTTTACAGTGTGCTTTTATTTGGAGTTGGTTTGGAAGATTGCATTTTGAATTCTATGCGAGCGCTTTGATGCAAGCCGATGTTTGTGTGGTGTTTTCTCAGGGAGAGCGCGGAGAGCTCGGTCCTCCTGGACCTGCTGGTTTTGCTGGACCTCCTGTGAGTATAACAGTCTCATCCCAGTCAGTTCCCATCATCTGGTGTTGACCTCCACTGAGCTGAAGTTTCTCTGTGCTCAATGCAGGGTGCCAACGGACAGCCGGGTGCTAAGGGACAGAGCGGTGACTCTGGACCCAAGGGTGATGCTGGGGCTCCTGGAGGCGCTGGCCCCGTCGGAGGCGCTGGTCCACAGGTAATATTATCACAGCTCCACGGCTCTGCTGTGTATATGAATATCCTTCACTTATTGTCTGCTGTTGTCTTTGACAGGGACCTGCTGGTGCTACTGGATCTAAGGGTGCTCGTGGTGGTGCTGGATCTCCTGTAAGAGTCAATCCTATCAGTAATTAATTACAACAACAAAAAGGCACAATGCATTTGTTGATTGTTGAATGATTTTTCTGTTTTTATTTTAATTTTAGTAAAATTTTTAGTTTTTTAAATTTTATTAATATGCCTTATATAGTTTATATTAACTTTTATATCATTATTGTTTTATATGAAAATGAGAAATGCTGCTTTGGCAAGTAGCTGAAATAAAATAAATTAAATTTTTTTAATTTAATTTTATTTCAGTTAACGTTGCCACTTAAAATGCATAATTGTCATTGCATATTGCGCACACACACGCACACACACACACACACACACACACTCACATACACACACACACACACACACACACGCACACACACACACACACACACACACACACACA
>NW_015506827.1:77213-92333 GCF_001515645.1 Sinocyclocheilus grahami | reverse complement strand
ACACACACACACACACACACACTCACATTCACACACACACACACACACACTCACACACACACACACACACACACGCACACACACACACACACACACACACTCACATATATACACACACACATTTTTATATTTATTTATATTTATTCAGTGTAAACTCATTTCTTGTAAAGTTCACAGAAGTGGAATTCATAATTTAACCCCTAACATGCTTTTCTGTGAAATGAAAATTTAAATTGGTGTGATTATTTTGTTATGTAAAACGCTGACAGTAATATTGTTTAATATGTAGCAATGCTTTTTGGTGCCAGTGTATAAACCTTCTCCTATATAATATTGCAGTGTTTCAGAGTGTGTTTGTTTATTAATAGGGTGCTACTGGTTTCCCTGGTGCTGCCGGTCGAGTCGGACCTCCAGGTCCTTCTGTAAGTAATCTTCATTCTAAACCAGGTCGAAACCATAAACAATAAAAAGAATAATTCATTCATTCATCAAATAAAAAAAATAAAAATAAATAATAATCAAAGCACTACAAATATTAAATGCTTATTTGTTTGCATGTATGTCGTGAAAATTAATGGACAATTTTAAAGTAGAAAAACTAAAAATAGTACTTTCTTGTTAAATCAGTTTTCACTCAGAAATTGCTAGTAACTTTCACAAAGTATCTTTCACCTGAGAACTGTGAACATGCAGATGCATCGTTAAATTATTGAAATATATTGACTGTAATATATTAACTATGTTATAAAATTAAATATATTAACTATTTATTATATTAAATATTAACTCAAAGTCTAAGGGGATGCATTGAAATGAATGCAAAAGTACATTTTTGTCTTGTCACGAGTCTGAACATTTAATCTCATTGCATGTCTTCTGTTTTGTCTCAGGGTGTGTCTGGACCCCCAGGCCCAACCGGTGTTGCTGGTAAAGAAGGACAGAGAGGAGCCCGAGGTGAGCGAGGCGCCACAGGTCGCCCTGGAGAGGCCGGGGCCTCTGGACCCCCAGGACCCTCCGGAGAGAAGGGTAGCCTTGGCCCCGATGGCCCTGCTGTAAGTAATCAAGCCACAAACGAATTTGCATCATCACAGATCCATGACTCTGTGAGCTGCAGAATAAAACACTCACTTTGCTCTGCTCTCTGGTCTTTAGGGCCCCTCTGGTTCTCCTGGACCCCCTGGTGTTATTGGATCTCGTGGTATTGTCGGTCTTTCTGGACAAAGAGGAGAGAGAGGATTCGGCGGTCTCCCCGGACCTTCTGTAAGTGATTTGATTCATATTTGCTGTTTTAAAACATTGAAATCAGAACTGACCACATTTACTTTCTTAATGCACATTCCTGATCATATTGTGCAGGATTCATTGATGTGCTAGGAAATGTTTTATCAAAATGTTCAGCATCACCAAACCAAAGGCTTAATTTTTACACACTTTTTGAACAAAATCTGTCCATTTCTGTTGCTGTTTGGATGTAGTGAAACACCTAAAACTGAGTAATATTAATTAACTAATTAGCGTTTGGCTTAGGGTTACTTGCATGTAATTATGCATAATTAATTGCTATTATAATGTTAAGTGCATGTAACGTGTAACAAGGACACCTTAAAATAAAGTGTTACCTTATTTTGTGATTAAATTATGTAATTCCTTAACTAGTTATTCCCCAACACTGCTGAATACTGTACCATTTCATGTTGACTTCAGTAAACCTTTGCTTTAGTTGCCCTTCTTCACAACACTCGTTCATCTCCTCAGGGAGAGCCAGGCAAGCAGGGACCCAGTGGGTCTTTAGGAGAGCGAGGGCCTCCTGGACCCATGGGGCCTCCTGGACTGGGTGGAGCTCCTGGTGAAGCTGGTCGTGAGGTGAGCGAACTCCACCCATCTTGAGAGTTTTCTTTAACCAGAATCGGCTGCATTCTGCGCAGTATGATGGAGTTATTCCCGTTATGTCACTCATCTCTGCAGGGTAACACTGGACATGATGGTGCTCCTGGCCGTGACGGTCCCCCTGGACCTAAGGTGAGCGCAGTCCTATCCAGTCGAGGCATTCATATCTTCTTCATTAAAAACTTTTATATAAAAATATGCATTAAAAATGGACTAAAATAGCGTTTTCTGATTCATTTTGTAACTATGCATGCAACTTATTTTAGTTCAAAAAACGATTACGTATTACGTGTTTTGTATATTATTTTTTTAAGTACAAATATTACTCTCTAAATTAAAACAAGATCATAAAAGCTGAAAGCATTATAATTACATTCCATTACATTTAGTCATTTAGCAGACACTTACAAATAAAAGACAATGGAAGCAATCAAAATCAACAAAAGAGAAATGATATGCAAGTGCTATAAGGAGTCACTTTGTTTGCATATTCTCTCTAGAATTGGAACAGAGAGCGCTAGAGTTAGAGGGTCGAATAAAGATGAAAGAGATGTTTATTTGACACTCTAACTCTAGAATGAGCTTTATAAAAGCTGAATGCATTATAATTGATCTAACTCTATTCTAATTCTATTCTTAAAAAAATACAAAATGAATAAGCAAAATACTACTATGCACTGACATTAAAATTAATCATTTGATTGATATGATGCACTTATTGTGTATGTACATGTTGTTGTTACGTTGTACTTGTATTTAAAAAAAAAACTTGCATGTAATTACATCTGTCAGAAGTTTATAATTACTCCATCTTTACCCATCGTTAAACCTAACCGTACCCATATCCCACCTCAATAGCAAAAAACAAGCAATGCAACATGAACACAAGCACACTGTACTTATTTTTAAAGAATCTAAATAAATAAAGATTGTTAAAGCTGATCAATGGTAGTCATGATCACCCTATCTGTGTGCATTTCTTATCCCATATGTAATAAATGAATGCATATGCTGTAGATATGTTAAAAGTGCTTCCAGTGTGAAAGAGCACTTCTCTGAAATCCATCTGTTTGCTGCAGGGAGACCGCGGTGAGTCTGGCAACTCCGGCCCTCATGGGGCCCCTGGTGCTCCTGGAGCTCCTGGCCCCATTGGTCCATCGGGCAAGACTGGAGATCGTGGAGAGGCTGTGAGTTTCTATACGCAAACACATTCTGCATGAAACAAATGACCAGAATCCTTTGAATCAAAAGCCTCTGTTTGCATTTTTAAAATGAACAAATAAATGCAATACATCCATGCATCCCAGCAAGTGGCATTATATAAGTGTTGTTTTAGTATAATTTCTATACTTTTATAGTTGTTGTTAATATTTTGTGTTTTATATATATATATTGCATTTCAATTTTAAAGTTTTAACAGTGTTTTTTTTTTATTGTCCATATAGTCTTTTAAGTTTTCGTTTATTCAGCATTGCATTTTTCATTCATAGATTTATAGAGCTTTTAGTACTTGAAGTGAAACTGAAGGAAAAATAAGCACATTTTCTGTTTTATTTTATTTGAAGTAATGACATTTTTATGGTTTTAGTTAAAAGCCCTACACTATTATGTTCAAAACGGCTGATGTGACAAATTGAATTATCTCATGCATGTGGATGTTTAATGTTCTGCTGTTTTGTTTCTCTCACTTCTTCCCAGGGTCCCGCTGGTTCTGCTGGTACTTCCGGTCCTGCTGGTGCTCGTGGTGGTCAAGTATGAACTTCTCATTGTGATCAGCTTCTATCCAGCTTGTTTTTCATCAGCAGGCTGATGGTTCTGGTCTCTGTAATGCAGGGTCCAGCTGGTTCTCGAGGAGATAAGGGTGAGTCTGGAGAGGCTGGAGAGCGAGGCATGAAGGGACACCGCGGCTTCTCTGGGATGACTGGAGTTCCTGGACCTCCTGTGAGTCAATCTAAACATCCAGATCTTCCACAAACTCCTTCACAAGTGGCTCACTCAAGTTGATTTCTAAATGTTTTTAGGGAGCCCCTGGTGACCAAGGACCTGCCGGACCATCTGGCCCTGCTGGACCTCGTGTAAGTAGCACATGGATGATGAATTTTATATCAAGTCTAATTTATTCCCATAGAGCTTTTCACAGTGCAGTGAAAGACTAAAGTAGATGTTTGGCAGAATGTGCATGCTGCTCTTTTCCATACAGCAATAGCATACGGTGACCAAGCGCTGTCCGACTCCACAAAACACCATAAAAGTATAAAAATATTCTCGATTTTAACCGATTCTCATTTTTGCAAAACAATATCGAATCTTAAATCTCAAGAATCAATTAATCTAGCCTGTTTTCAGTCAATGAATGGAACATCGTATCCAATAAATCGCAATGCGTTTTGTACTTTGTTACTTTTAATATGAAACAAAGTCTCCGATTTCAAATTCTTGACATTTTATTACTATATTCAAACAATAAATGCTGTTTTGGCGCTGTTTGATCATCTCCTCCGCTTTAATAACAGTTTCAGCATGAAATAAACATAAATGAACATCTGAACCACAAAACATACATAAGGGTCAATTTTTTTTAAATTGAGGTTTATGCATCACCTATGCATCAAGCTGTAAAATAAACTTTTTAAAATAATCTTTCCATTGATGTATGGTTTGTTAGGATATGACAATATTTGTCTTAGATACAACTATTTGAAAATCTGGAATCTGAGGGTGCAAAAAAATCTAAATATTGAGAAAATCATCTTTAAAGTTGTCCAAATGAAGTTCTTAGCAATGCATATTACTAATCAAACATTAAGTTTTGATATATTTACGGTAGGAAATTGACAAAATATCTTCATGGAACATGATCTTTACTTAATATCCTAATGATTTTTGGCATAAAAGAAAATGTTTGACTCGTACAATGTATTGTTGGCTATTGCTACAAATATCCCCCAGCGACTTAACACTGCTTTTGTGCTGTAGAGTCACAAATGAGAAACCGCAGGACAAGCTGTGTTTTAATCCTCAAATGGTTTTCTTCTGCTGACAGGGATCTTCTGGCTCTAACGGCATGGCTGGTAAGGAGGGTATGAATGGTTTGCCCGGACCTGTTGGACCTCCTGGACCCCGAGGTCGCTCTGGAGAAATGGGAACTGCTGTAAGTCTGAAATCAGCACCGTTTTACTGCTAAATTAAGCTTTTTAGCTCTTGTTCTCATGTGGTTTTCTCTCTTCACCAGGGTTCTCCTGGTCTTCCCGGACCCCCAGGGCCTCCTGGCCCCGCAGGCATCGGCGAGCCGTTCCTCCCCATGCCTCAGGTAGAGAAGGGTCCAGATCCTATGCGTGGAGGCTACAGAGCCGACGACGCCAGCGTTCGTGACCGCGACACCGAGGTGGACACCAGCCTAAAATCTCTGAGCCAGAAGATCGAGAACATGCGCAGCCCCGAGGGAACCCAGGCCAACCCTGCACGCATGTGCCGCGACCTGAGGATGAGCCATCCAGACTGGAAGAGCAGTCAGTACTATTCATATTTCACCAGCTAAACGTAGTTTTAAGCCAGTTATTTCTCTCTTGCTGTAGTGTGTCAATAGGAAATATCAGTTTACATTTCCAAACATTCCTTTTCAGTGCTGGGGAAAGTTACTTTTAAAAGTAATGCATTACAATGTTGCATTACTCGCTAAAAAAAAGTAACTAATTACGTTTGTGGAAAGTAATGCGTTGCGTTACTTTTGAATTACTTTTTAAATCTGGGCAGGGCTTGCTTGTTTATTTTTAATATGAAAAAGTTATTTTTTTACAAATGTAAATACTCTTTCACACCAAAAGTGGAATGAAAGAGTCTCAGGCTGAAGGAAATGTAAATTCTGGTCTGTACAGTAGAGGGCGCCGCTCAAACTAATCACATGAAGAATACGACGCAGAAGAAGAAAGTTCAACACTATTCAGCAAAAACAAAAATGAAACACAAATTTGCTTAGTATGGTTGAATTGGATCATTGAATATTTAATTCTTGCAGGTTTGTATAATATTCTGAGTTTGCATTTGACTGTTTTTATTGATTGTGAGGAACACTGAATCTGTTTTTGAGTAAACACATGTTGATATTGAGTCTAGAGCTACAGTAAGATCATGTTCACACACAACACTCTGCACTGACTCCTGATTTCTGTCACCATGACAACACCAGAGCTGTCACTCAACACATGGAAACTAAGTAACTCAGATGTTTCCTTCTAAATTAAAAAGTAATTTGTTACTTTACTAGTTACTTTAAAAAGTAATCTGATTATGTAACTCGAGTTACTTGTAAAGCATCTTGGAGATGTTGCCACAGTTCTTCTGGATTGAGTCTGTCTCAGTTTGTTCTGTTTCTTCATGTGACTCCAGACAGACTGATGATGATCAGAGCAGAGCTCTGTGTGCAGCACAAACATATCTCACTGCATTTTTACAATTAATGGCAAAATGAATGCTTGGAAATGTAAACTGATATTTCCTACTGACACACTACAGCAAAAGATAGAAACAACTGACTTCAAACCATTCTTTAGCTGCTGTGTGTTGTACTTGACATGCATTTCGAAGCTCTGAGATTCACTTGAACCTGTGTTTGCTGCAAGGTTCCTACTGGGTGGATCCCAACCAGGGCTCTCCTCTGGATGCCATCAAAGTCTTCTGCAACATGGAGACTGGTGAGACCTGCGTCAGTCCATCTCAGAACACCATTCCCATGAAGAACTGGTACACTAGCAAGAACATCCGAGAGAAGAAGCACGTTTGGTTTGGAGAGTCCATGCCCAATGGCTTCCAGGTACATCAAGAGCTCATACAGTCTGAGAAAAAAACTGAATTTATCAAATACATTACATTGTTTAAAATATATTTGACATTTAAAATAATATTTAAATACATGTTTATGTACACATATAAATACAAGTTAGTTTTTTAGTCAGAATAAAAGTCTGAAACCAGTTTGAACAAACAAACAAACAAACAATAAATAAATAAATATATAAGGAGTAAATGCGAATGTTAAATATGTTTTGTGAATTTTCTAAAAACTTTGATTTTGATTTGATTAATGATCTAGAAATAGTCCAGCGTTTGAAATATTTATTTTATTTTAGAATTTATTACAAATATTAAAAATATATAAAAAATTTATTTATATGCACAATGTAGATTTTCAGTTGGATCAGAAGTCTGAAAAAAGTTCCAGCAAACCATAAATAATATAATATAATATAATATAATATAATATAATATAATATAATATAATATAATATAATATAAAACCTAAACAATAGACAGTTTTAAGAATATTTATTGAATTTAATTCAAATATTATTTCCTTAAAACTTTAATTAATAACCTAGAAATAGTAATAGTTCAGAATTTTAAAATATTTCTTTCATTTTATGAAATACGTTGTATAAAATACATTTTAAAATGCATGTTTATGTGTACAAATTTAAATAAAAATGTTTTCTTAAATAGAATTTTTTAATTGTAATTTAATTGTATTCAAATTTTGATTATTTAAATGACCTGGAGCTATGAATATGGCTTAATATGAAAGAAAAATGTCACATTACTCATTATTTCCGTCATTAATCACATTTTTGACTTACATTATGATTATGACCTAGAACTATAAATATAGCTTAATATGAAAGAAAAATGTCAGATTCCGCATTATTTCTGTCATTAATCACATTTTTGACTTGGATTATGTGAACTTTTGCGCAAACAATAAAACAAAGATTTTCTCGTTTCCACTCAAGCATGAGCTGCTCTTTGGAGCATAAGAGTACAACACTGCAGCATCTTCACTAGTGCTCTGGAAATATGGCATGGCAGTCATGTTGTGCTGTGTCTTCTGTATAGTTCCAGTATGGCAGCGAGGGCTCTGATCCAGACGATGTTAACATCCAGCTGACCTTCATGCGTCTGATGTCCAACGAGGCTTCTCAGAACATCACCTACCACTGCAAGAACAGCATCGCCTACATGGACCAGACCACAGGCAACCTGAAGAAGGCTGTGCTGCTGCAGGGCTCCAACGACATCGAGATCAGAGCCGAGGGCAACAGCCGCTTCACATACAGAGTCAGCGAGGACGGCTGCACGGTGAGCGCTTCTTCATCATATGTGACCCCGGAGCACAAAACCAGTCACCAGTCAAAATTGAGATACATCATCTGAAAGCTGAATAAATAAGCTTTCCATTGATGTATGGTTTGTTAGGATAGCACAATATTTGGCTGAGATACAATCTGGAATCTGAGGGTGCAAAAAAATCTAAATATTGAGAAAATCATCTTTAAAGTTGTTCAAATGAAGTTCTTAGCAATGCATATTACTAATCAAACATTAAGTTTTGATATATTTACGGTAGGAAATTTACAAAATATCTTCATGGAACATGATCTTTACTTAATATCCTAATGATTTTTGACATAAAAGAAAATTCTATCATTTTGACCCATACAATGTTAACCACAGACTCAAAAAAACAAACGTTGATTTCAGGAAGCACTGAAATGCTAAATTTGGGGTTTCGAGCTACAAACAAATGCACGAGTGCTGCTCTATCAATCTCATTTGTCTTTTTCTCGCTTGCTTTCCTCCACAGTCACACACTGGCACATGGGGCAAGACAGTCATTGACTACAAGACAACGAAAACATCTCGTCTGCCAATCATTGATATCGCTCCTATGGACATTGGTGCTCCCGATCAGGAATTCGGCGTAGAAGTTGGCCCGGTCTGCTTCTTGTAAAAAGAAAAATCTGGACATGACTTTGCTGTTTTTTTTTTCTAGCAGACATCTTTGAATCTTTTCCTGTTCATAAAAAAACCCACCGAACTCTTATTCGGCTGCAATCGGTCCATGTGCTTAACCGTGAGTCCCTGAGGACGGTGCGATTCCCATCTCGAGAAAAATAGCCTTCTTAAATCCAAATTGAGGACCACTGCATCAGCCAGCATCGCCATCTTAGCGAGAATCCTTTGCATCAGCTGACAACAAGAAAATAATATATACTTGTAAAACGCCACGCCCCCTTGGAGTCCAAAGATTAATGACCACCTGGTGACTTTTTGTGCCGTTTTTTTGACCACTGCAAAAGGACAATGAGAAGCAAGCAAATGCTAATGTACCATTCTCTGGTGTTGAATAAATATGAGAAACGACAGCCGAGTGTCTTGTTCCTTCCAAGTGAGAAAAACTCACCAAACATCACAGTTAGCTCAATGGTGCAACGTCATCTTGATATACAGTAAAGGCTACCTCAGGACAAACACAGGTGTTGGGGGGAAAACGAGGGCGTTAGCGATTATTAACAGGTATGAAAAGGTGCTACGCGTTTGTTTTGGTGCTGTCACTCGCAGGGCTGTTTTGGTGCTAGCTGTCAACAGAATGTCAATGTGATGCATTTATCAAAGAGTCAGCAGCCGAGGAGAATAAAAGGGCTGGTTACTGTAGATTTGCACTTAATCTGATATGGTTTAAGCGGATGGACTGATTGCCAGTTCGTCTCGTCTCCGTTTCACCTTCCCGAGAAGTCTTATTTTTGTCTGTACATGCCTACTTTCAAAATGCAATGCACATCTCTTTTCTCTTTTTGTTTGACTTGTTTTCAGTGAAAGGTTTCTCAAGGCGGCAAAAAAGAACACCCACAGAAGCGAAAAAGACCCTCTGATGGTTCCAGCAAAGGATCTGTACTTATTTTGTACATGTACAGTATTTCGAGATGTTTTTAATTATTTTGGATGTTGAAATAAAGCATGTTTATGTGGTCAACTGGATGCTGGATATGTTATCTTCTTGCCGTGGCCTCGATGCCTTTCTCTAAGCACGAATTAAACAAACCACGATGCTTTCACTCAACTACCTTAATTTCTGCTTTATTTCCAGAGGGTTGTGCTTGGGATGCATGTGGGGTTGTATATCAGAAAATGTTGCTTTTTCAATTAGCAAATTCATTTGTATTCGCATTTTTAAACAAAAGTAGACCTACAGCAGATCTTCTGTGTAAATTTTAATACTTCACGAACAAACATCTTTCCACTATTTATGTATTACAGTCTAGCAAGAAAAAAATGGTCCTATGGTCAAACCAAAATTTGGTAAAAACCAGATGCATCATAACTGGGCTTCACAAAAGACAGCAAACACAACACTGTAATCGTGATTCTCAACCCCTATACCTATACATTTAGAGGTCCATTCAGCAATTTGCTTATGATTTTAAATGTACACTCACGTAAACCATTCAAAAACTTGGAGTCATTATAATTTTTTTTTTAATTATAGAAATTAATACTTTTATTTAGCAAGGATGCATTAAATTGATCAAAAGTGTTGATAAAGACATTTATGATATTACAAAAGATTTCTATTGCTGATAAATGCTGTTCTTCTGAGTTATATATTCATCAAAGAAACCTGAAAAAATTCTACTCAGCTGTTTACAACATAATATGAAAATAATAATAATAATAAATGTTTCTCGAGCAGCAGATCAGCATATTATACTGATTTCTGAAGATCATGTGACACTGAAGACTGGAGGAATGATGCTGAAAATACAGCTGCACATCACAGAAATACATTACAGTTTAACAGAGATTCACACAGAAAACAGTTATTTTAAATTATAATAATATTTCACAGTTTGCTAATGTACCATTCTCTGGTGTTGAATAAATATGAGAAACGACAGCCGAGTGTCTTGTTCCTTCCAAGTGAGAAAAACTCACCAAACATCACAGTTAGCTCAATGGTGCAACGTCATCTTGATATACAGTAAAGGCTACCTCAGGACAAACACAGGTGTTGGGGGGAAAACGAGGGCGTTAGCGATTATTAACAGGTATGAAAAGGTGCTACGCGTTTGTTTTGGTGCTGTCACTCGCAGGGCTGTTTTGGTGCTAGCTGTCAACAGAATGTCAATGTGATGCATTTATCAAAGAGTCAGCAGCCGAGGAGAATAAAAGGGCTGGTTACTGTAGATTTGCACTTAATCTGATATGGTTTAAGCGGATGGACTGATTGCCAGTTCGTCTCGTCTCCGTTTCACCTTCCCGAGAAGTCTTATTTTTGTCTGTACATGCCTACTTTCAAAATGCAATGCACATCTCTTTTCTCTTTTTGTTTGACTTGTTTTCAGTGAAAGGTTTCTCAAGGCGGCAAAAAAGAACACCCACAGAAGCGAAAAAGACCCTCTGATGGTTCCAGCAAAGGATCTGTACTTATTTTGTACATGTACAGTATTTCGAGATGTTTTTAATTATTTTGGATGTTGAAATAAAGCATGTTTATGTGGTCAACTGGATGCTGGATATGTTATCTTCTTGCCGTGGCCTCGATGCCTTTCTCTAAGCACGAATTAAACAAACCACGATGCTTTCACTCAACTACCTTAATTTCTGCTTTATTTCCAGAGGGTTGTGCTTGGGATGCATGTGGGGTTGTATATCAGAAAATGTTGCTTTTTCAATTAGCAAATTCATTTGTATTCGCATTTTTAAACAAAAGTAGACCTACAGCAGATCTTCTGTGTAAATTTTAATACTTCACGAACAAACATCTTTCCACTATTTATGTATTACAGTCTAGCAAGAAAAAAATGGTCCTATGGTCAAACCAAAATTTGGTAAAAACCAGATGCATCATAACTGGGCTTCACAAAAGACAACAAACACAACACTGTAATCGTGATTCTCAACTACTATACCTATACATTTAGAGGTCCATTCAACAATTTGCTTATGATTTTAAACGTTTTATTTAAAAAATGAATAAATGTACACTCACGTATACCATTCAAAAACTTGGAGTCATTATAATTTTTTTTTTAATTATAGAAATTAATACTTTTATTTAGCAAGGATGCATTAAATTGATCAAAAGTGTTGATAAAGACATTTATGATATTACAAAAGATTTCTATTGCTGATAAATGCTGTTCTTCTGAGTTATATATTCATCAAAGAAACCTGAAAAAATTCTACTCAGCTGTTTACAACATAATATGAAAATAATAATAATAATAAATGTTTCTCGAGCAGCAGATCAGCATATTATACTGATTTCTGAAGATCATGTGACACTGAAGACTGGAGGAATGATGCTGAAAATACAGCTGCGCATCACAGGAATACATTACAGTTTAACACATATTCACACAGAAAACAGTTATTTTAAATTATAATAATATTTCACAGTTTTGACTGTACATTTGATGATACATGCAGCCTCGGTGAGCAGAAGAGAATTATTTGAGACATTTAAAAATATTAAGTAAATGTTCAGCGTCTTCCACTGACCAGTTCATAAGACATTAAACTTACATGCTTAACTTCTTCCTGTTGATCAGATTATTTCAGATCTCCTCTCATGTTTACATGAAGGCTTTCTGATTATTAACAGATTATGTTGGTGCATTGCTATTAATGAGGCTGCATTTATGCGTAAAGTATGGGAGCTTTTTATGCAAGGGTCAGGATAATGTACATTAATAATATTGATAGTTAATACAAAGTCCCCCGAGACAATTATGCTAAATACATGGATGTGAAAAACTGATTTGAGTTTTCTGTTAAGGGTCAAAAATATTTGACCACAGAATTGAGTGACAGAGCAATCAGAATCACGTGTTGCAGACGCTGTTTTCCGTGCATTACTGCAGACAGATCTTAAATTGATCAACCAAATGCATATTTTGAATCCAGCTTATATTTGTTGTGTTGAAGCACACTTCTGAGTGATGATTAGTGTGTTGTATCAGGTGCTTATGAAGTCATGATTTCAAGTCCAGAGCTTTGGCAGATCACGTTTATGAGATTCGTCAAACATTGAGCTCATTGTACGCTGTTTACAGCTTTGAGAAAATTAATTGTGCGTTGTGGTGAACAGTTATAATGTTGTTGTGATTATTAGCAGCGCTGACGAGTGACAGCCACATTTAGATTAGATCCTCAACCCTGTTACACATGTTGTTGTATTTTATTTTGTATATTTTTAAAAATTATTTCAATGTATTATGGTTATGATAATAATAATTCATTAATAATATTTCAAATCTAAAAACAAATACACTAAGATGGGTAACAGGATTGCAGATTTAGTTTTTATATAAATATATATTTTAAGTATTATTTACATTCATTATGATTATGATGATTATTATTATTGTTAATATTCTATTTGGTTGGTTACTCAGTTTGATTAATTAATTAATTAATTAATTAATTAATTTTTAAATGTTGGTTTGTAGTTATTGGTAAACATATTTACCATAAATTAATGCATTTTATTAAAAATAATAACAACAATAATATGTATATTTATTACACTTTTTCTATTCTATAGTGCATTTCTACTGTCACAAGAGCAGCCCAAAATGCTGTACAATGCATTCAAAAGAAAAAACAAACAAATATTAAAACACAGCATCTTAAAAGAAAAAAACAAATATTGCATCTCTCCTAAATCAGACTCAAACAGATATAAACGAGCTTCTTCAAAGCCGTTTTAAAAGATCAGAGCAGCATGACCCACGGCTTGCCGAGAACACACGTCATCAGGCACATGATGAACTCCTTTTAAAACAATTCCTCTTCATTTTTGCTCTTCACACAAAGCTTTAGAGCATCTGCTGTTATAGTATCGTAGTTTTCATTGTATGGAAAGGAGCAGCATGAACATTCTACTGAATATCTCCTTTTGTGTTGCACAAACCAGATTCATCTGTAAATGATAACAGAAATTCAGTTTTTGTGTGAACTTTTCCTCTTCATGTATGATGAGCAGGACATTAAACTGAACTAAAGCGCTGCTTTAATGAGCTCATACGGTCCTCGTGAGAGCCTGAAGGACTCAGCTTCTAGCCACATCCAGTTGCCATGACAACACAGTCGCGTTCCGACGCAAGGCCTGTAGAAACCAGCATTCACACTGCTGTTATTTTAGTATCATTGATATAATATTTCTGTTTTATATCGTTTATTTTTTTAATAATTTGTTTTCATTTTAGTTAAAGTTTTGGTAATTTTGTTGTGCTTTTGTCTATTCAATACATCTATATAGTAATTTTTGTCTCAGTTTTGTCAAACTGAAAGAAAATGAGAAATTATGTTTTGGCCGCTAGATGAAATAAAATAAGTTTAATATTTTTTAAGCGAAATAAAATCTTACATTTTTTATATTTTCTTTTATTTCAGTTAACATGCGTTTCATTTCAAGCATTTTTTTAAATGATCATAACCCTGATACACGTGATTAAATCCAGATTTTCCTGACCAAAATTTAACTTTCAATTTCTAAGTCAAGCCAAATTTATTTATTTTGCACTTTTTACAATTTACATGATTTTAAAGCAGCTCTAGAGAAAATCGTGATGTTTATAATAGTTTATGTTGATGTTCATAGCATCATATCTTCAAGCCTTAAAGTCACATTTAGCAGATTAGAGTTGAATATCAACATCATTTACATTTTGCAACAATATAAACAGTCACAGAGCTGAGATTTGCTAAATTGCGATTTATTTTAATGATAAAAAGGCCTCAACCGACAAGGAGAAATGTATTCCTGCGACTGAACTTGGAAAAACTTGATTTTGCAAGCACTTCAAATGGGCATATTAACGAAATAGTTCACAAACAACACTAATTGTGTTCTGTTCCTCACACGAAGCTGTTGTTTGGCTTCAGAAGACTCATGCATTACATTTTATTGTCATTTATTCCAATGAATGAAAGCTGAGAGTCAGAGTAAGGGTAAAACATGAATAGATTTATTAATTAATGCATTCCTCATCTAAAACATTTTTGTGTAAATATACTATCTTACATCATGGAAATGTCTTTTGGCAGCTGTGAAGATCATCTTTTTGTTTATTTTGAGTTATTTACAAAGAAAGGAAGTGCTGGAGCACCAAATCAAACAAGGTTTGCAAAGAGCATTCGAAAAAACATTCCCACAATGTTTGGAAAATCAAAAAATGGAGTGTTCCCTTAACATTAAAACAAACAAATGCAATAACAACGTAGCCAGAATATTAGTGTTAAACATTGTTATGTGTTTGTGAGCAAACGTTCTTCCTGTAACACTGTTGCAATGTTCAAACACAACAAAAGTTATTATACATCAGTCAAGGAATGTTTGATTTAAAAAAAAATGTTACGTTCAGAGAACATTCAAAAGTAACATTTTCATAATGTTTG
>NW_015506827.1:54713-72213 GCF_001515645.1 Sinocyclocheilus grahami | reverse complement strand
CACACATACACACACATACACACACATACACACACATACACACACATACACACACATACACACACATACACACACATACACACACATACACACACATACACACACATACACACACATACACACACATACACACACATACACACACATACACACACATACACACACATACACACACATACACACACATACACACACATACACACACATACACACACATACACACACATACACACACATACACACACATACACACACATACACACACATACACACACATACACACACACACACACACACACATATATACTGTATATATGTGTATATATATTTAGAAAAAGTCACATCACATAAGATATATTTGAAATGAATCAATTCATCATTGCTTTTCAATACACCTTTCCAAACAACAACACAAATAAAATTAATTAATTAATTAATTCTAAAAGAAAAGAAAAGAAAACAAGAAAGAAAAAAATTACACCTGCTGAGAAAAAGAAGATTATTATTTTAGATTATTTTGTTGGAGATAATTTTTCTTTTTTTGGAGTGTACTTTATTTGGGCTCAATACCCCCAAATATTACAGCAATACATTAACAATATTTATTCATAATAATGTGATAATTTACTGAAATCATTTTTAATTCAGCATCATTAAATTAGGTCTATATATTTGTTATTGTCATGCTTTTGAAGTGTATTTAATTCCATTTTCTAAATTCTAAAGAATGCTTAAAAATGATATGGTTTTACTAAAGAAATAAAAATGCTGCTAACAGAAAACTGTGCTCTATATGTTGATGTGTGCAGACTGTAATGATCAGAATGTGAAGGCGCGCACCGTCTGCGGGTACGAGAGCGGGCGAAGGCGATCGTAGTCCTCCTGTCCTGCTGTGTCCCATAAGCCCAAGTTGACTGGTTTGCCATCCACCATCACATTGGCAGAGTAGTTGTCAAATCTGAAAAAAGCACATAATGCTCAATGCATCAGTCACTGCCAGCGCAGTTCAGAAACAGACTTCTGTTCCGATCCGTCACTGAACACACATTCATCTCTGACACAAATGAAGCCGTTCCTCAGAAATACATTCCAGACGCATCAGCTCACAGTTTTGGAATATCTCTCGATAAAGCATCAGGACAGAGTTCATTAGGTCTTCAGAACGCTCAACTAATTGTCTTATTGAAATGCAGATCAGTGCTGTCCCATGCACTTCAGTGAGGAGCACTACTTCATCTGCCTGTATGAGCGTTAATAAGGATATTATTGGAGAAAAAAATTACATATGAGAACTAGCAGAATCAACAATTCTGTCGATTGTTTAGAGTTTTTTTTTTATCCCGTAAAAGCTTTTTTTTTACTTCTTCTGTCAAATCTAGACTGGTTTTGATCAAGTAATCCTCAGAATAACGTCAGTAATATCTCCAGATGAACACTTACTGCACTGAAGCAGCTCTGCTTGACTTGATTCTCCATCAATCATGTTTTAGAGTCTCAAATCTGATCCTCAGGATCTTTTGAGGAGCATTTGTTTCCAGCAGCTTTACTTTCACTGTTCCTCAGCGGAGGAATGATCTTCACAAGCCTCCAGAACATCTCACATCTTCTGAGGAGCCTTTATTTCTTCAGCTCTCAATCACTGCATTATATGTTTGGAGCATTTCACTCTCATCTCTCTGAGACAGATTACTGGAGATATAGAGCGACCGCTGATATTTATAGCATTTTATGT
Source organism: Sinocyclocheilus grahami (assembly GCF_001515645.1). NCBI lineage: Eukaryota > Metazoa > Chordata > Actinopteri > Cypriniformes > Cyprinidae > Sinocyclocheilus > Sinocyclocheilus grahami. The sequence continues at coordinate 70,481 of NW_015506827.1, read as the reverse complement.
CAGTATCTGCTGCACTGTTATAAAGATCTCATTGGTTTACATCACAAGCATTATTCTCACTATATGAGCCATAAAAACCTGATGCATCAAATATAACACAAACATAAACCACATATGCATGCAATTTTTTTTAATTGCTTTTATATTTGTCTAAAGGTTCAATAAAGTGCTCCATTTGTTTTTTTAATCAGATGCACACACTATATACTCACACTGTAGGGATGTACTCGCCGGGGAAGGCATTTGTGGTGTAGCTGATCAGCAGACAGGTTTTACCCACCGCCCTGAGGAAACACACACCACTCAGCTCAGCTCTGAGATGCATTACTGTGCATTTATATAAAACACATAGATGCAGAGGAAATGATGGTGAAAGAGCACTAGGTCATAACGTTATATGATGAATAAGTTGCATCAAGTAAAAGCAGTTAGTGCTACTCGTGTGCTCTTTCTGTGTTAGTATGGTGTTAGTATGTCAGATAGTGACAGACCCTGTCCCAGATTCACACTCGCCCGAGGGCACACTCACACACACACACACACACACACACACACACACACACACACACACACACTCACACTCACACTCGCACTCACACTCACACACACACACACACACACACACACACACACACACACACACACACACCAATGAAAAGTGCATTGAAAGAAGATTCGTTCATTTGAGTCGAATGAATAACTCACACACGAGCGGTTCTCGAATCACCACCTGACTGATTTGTTGAACAGTTTGGGAAATCTTGATGTAATATAATATACAGTACAGTACAGATTCTCCTATTGAAATCAATGTGAAAAACGAGAGGTGAAAAGTAATCTAAAAGTAGTCTGATTATATTGTTACCCAAAATGTGTAATGTAATGAATTACGTTACTAACTACAATTCTTGTATGTAATCTGCCCAGCTCTGTTCACACGATAGTCACACGACTGCAAATCGCTGTAAAAAGCCTTAAATATTTAACATGATTTATAATGCATAAAATGTGTTATTTATCAAGATGCCAATATACCATTTTTTTCATTATTTTTCTTTTCTTTTGTATTAGAATTTGATTTGATTTACACCAAATTTGACAGTTTTTTTGTTGCTATAGCTATATAAGTGTCATAACTAGGTAAAGTCAGAAAGAAAATTATGTCATTCGGGTAATGTTGAAGAAAATTTACATTTATGAATATAATATTTTGCCGAAAACATAAATGCATCCCCTATACATTCTATGTTATGTTTACAATGAGAAAAATAGCAGAATATATCACACACACTGAAATCAGTGTCTAGCAGACCAACATTCTTTAACAAGGGGGCATTTGAAACTACAATTCGAGTGAGCACTGAGCTTACACCTGCCTGGCGTCAAATCATTGCGAATCATGTTTCTGAATCGATTCTTCAAAAGAACCGACTCGCGGAATGACTCGGACTCAGCTCACATGCACGCGCTCCACACACTTCTCGTGCACGCTAAAGGAGGGAGTGGTAACCATAGCATCTGCTTCAGGCTTTTTCATTCAACACCCAATGCATTTCTGTTCAAAGCCCGTTCATTTAACGTCTAATGACCAATGCATGCTGCCATTAGCGATTAAAATAATACATGAAACAATTATGAATGCATCACGCTGTGATGCGCTCATTACAATAGCTATACAGATTCCGATAATATTACAGTTGTGCATGCATTCTGCACGCATGCACACGCTTAGGATCAAATAGAGGATATTACGTTGAGCAAATAATAAAATGCAAAGGCCAGAACTGGTCATGGATGCATTGCAATACCCCACACGGCTTTTCCAAGGATGCTCCTCTCCATCATCTCCCCAAAACACTACTTACCCGTCGCCGACCACCACGCATTTAATAGCTTGCATTTGTGGAGAGGCAGGTTACTTCGCTTCACGGCTGTAAAGGTGTTTTATTATGCCACGGCTCCCGCTGAACCCGAGAAATGAGAGATATCTGCACAAACACGGTCACTGCCCTCCTTGCAGCAGCGGTTCTGACAGCGAACCTCACCGAGACTCTCCGGAAAAAGACGAAGACATTTAAAGGGACAGCAGCGGCTGCACGCGCACGGGATTGAATACTAGCTAGAATATTTACTCACTACATTTTTTTCATAGTAATTGTAACAGTTGGTGTTATACAACACTAAATATTTTAATTAGGTGCAGGGTAGATAATGTGAGGTTAGGACACGTGACTAATATAACTGTTTAACACGTTGAAACAGAAATAGTTATTTATAGTATAGTATGTTTTACATGTGTCTATAAAAAATGCTCACCCTTGGGTCATCCGAGATGAGTTTGTTTCTTCATCAGGTTTGTAGAAATGTAGCACTGCATCAGTGTCTCATCAATGGATGCTCTGCAGTGAATGGGTGCCGTCAGAACGAGAGTCCAAACAGCTGATAAAAACATCACAATAATCCACTACCCGTCGCCGACCACCACGCATTTAATAGCTTGCATTTGTGGAGAGGCAGGTTACTTCGCTTCACGGCTGTAAAGGTGTTTTATTATGCCACGGCTCCCGCTGAACCCGAGAAATGAGAGATATCTGCACAAACACGGTCACTGCCCTCCTTGCAGCAGCGGTTCTGACAGCGAACCTCACCGAGACTCTCCGGAAAAAGACGAAGACATTTAAAGGGACAGCAGCGGCTGCACGCGCACGGGATTGAATACTAGCTAGAATATTTACTCACTACATTTTTTTCATAGTAATTGTAACAGTTGGTGTTATACAACACTAAATATTTTAATTAGGTGCAGGGTAGATAATGTGAGGTTAGGACACGTGACTAATATAATTGTTTAACACGTTGAAACAGAAATAGTTATTTATAGTATAGTATGTTTTACATGTGTCTATAAAAAATGCTCACCCTTGGGTCATCCGAGATGAGTGTGTTTCTTCATCATAGAGCGACCGCTGATATTTATAATCAGTGTCTCATCAATGGATGCTCTGCAGTGAATGGGTGCCGTCAGAACGAGAGTCCAAACAGCTGATAAAAACATCACAATAATCCACAAGTAATCCACAGCACTCCAGTCCATCAGTTAACATCTGGAGAAGACAAAAGCTGAAACACATCCGGCATTAAGGCGTTTTAAACTAAAATACATAGAGTCTATAATCCATAATAAGGCTTCCTCCAGTGAGTCAGTGTTCTGGTGTGAATCAGGAGAGAGATCTGCACAGATCAAGCAGTGTTTAAACAGCTCTAAACACATCTGTGGCTGGATTGTGATGCGAGAGACGACAGCAGATGCACTTTTTCACTGGAGGAAGTGTTATTATGGATTATAGACTCATATTTTAGTTAAAAATGCCTTGATGGATTTGTTTCGGCTCTCCAGATGTTAACTGATGGACTGGAGTGTTGTGGATTATTGTGATGTTTTTATTCTGACGGCACCCATTCACTGCTATTGGTGAGCAAGTGATTCTCCAGATCTGATGAGAAACAAACTCATCCTTATCTGGGATGACCCTCCGGTGAGCACATTCTCAGCTAATTTTAATTTTTTGTATGAACTATTCATTATTCCATTACACACAAGCAACTCAAGAGTTTCGTCAAAAACACAGATTTGATTTAATAGCCAACACACACACACACATTACAAAAGTGGAAGAACTCCAACAGTACAAAACATTTCAGAATATACAATTTGCAAGCTCCATAATATAAGATGTTTGATGGTCAGTATGGCACATCGGGGATAAAAACCATCACATTAATTATCAAAATGTTGCATATGATTTATGCACTACATTCCAAGTGTTTGGATTTTTCAGAAAAAATAAATAAATAAATAAAAATAATTATAATAGCTTTTTACAGGTTATTAACCAAAACTAAAACAATAATAAAAAATAAAAAAACAATTTGTTACTTATATAAACATTTAAAAACTTTAACTGAAACAAAATAAAATATAAAAAAAATAAAATGTACTACATTTCAGATAATTGCCAAGACTAAATTGATAAAACGTATACAAACTATATTAAAAATAATAATAATAATGACAAAAACATGCAAAAAAAATTACTAAAGATTTAACTAATATATATATATATATATAATATGAAAATTAAAACTAATTCAAAGTATACCTCATACCTCAATTTCCCATGTGTATGGGACAGTATGCTATTGTCTTTTAATTGTGGGCTTCATATAGCATTATAATAATGTCTGCAGGTCACACTAACCCAAACTAGTTTTCAAACATCTCACACTATGAAAACAGTGATAGCTAACAGACCAAAACCACAATTACAACAAAATGATCATATCGCAAATGGAATAATTATGAGAACAAAGCTATTTTTGTAACAAACTGTGAATACTGTATGAAGTAATCACAGCTTTTAAATGTTATTTATGTCTGTGCTTTCGGAGATGAATCATTGCTGTCTTTAATTCGCTTATTCTGCACTGTAGGCTCATTCAGAACCAAATGTAACTGTTTAGAAGATTATTGTTTATAGCCACGTGGTACACTGTACTTGTGTTACTGTATGAAACGGCGCTCATCAAATTCAAATCAAAACGAACGGAAAATAGTTTCAGGTGAGTGACATTTCTCTGACAAGAACACGAGGGTTTCATCCTCAGCAGTGTGCGTTTCTCACAGACGAGAGAGCATTTCTAGACTGAATAAGAGTTTAACCTCGATGAGATCCTCGAGGACAGTTACACTCGCTGGAAGATCTGTCTTTATTAACGGATTCTTTCTGCTACACATTACTAATCGTGCTACATACTGTACATGAACACTGGTGTCTAACTGCAGACAGTAAAGAAACAATTCTGGCTACAAATAGAGAGAGAGAGAGAGAGAGGATTACATTTAAAAGTCCTACAGTTACCTGATGAACACAAATGGTGTTTGTTTAATACATGTGTTCAGTAGATGGACCAAGACTTCTTTAATTGTGTTGTTGCAGGACACTGTCTTAGTAACTAATGGATGATTAATCTAGGAGCATATCTGTCTCTTGTCGAGGAGTAAGAGACTGCAAGAACACAAAGTATAGGAAAAGACTCATATTTCTGTGTTTATCTTCTTTTCAGGAGATCTGCTCTAAACTGTGTTGCTGTTATTAGATATGGACTCTTTGAAACCACACGAGGATCCGTGGACGGTCTATAAGGAGGAGACCCCCAGCACCACTCAACAGTAAGTGTGTCTGGTTTTTCACATTAGTTTATCATATGGCACAGCATTACTGCTCACACAGACGTTTATGCATGCAATCATATATGTGTCCCGGAGCACTAAAGCAGTGTTAAGTCGCTGGGGGATATTTGTAGCAATAGCCAACAATACATTGTATGGGTCACAATTATAGATTTCTCTTTTATGCCAAAAATCATTAGGATATTAAGTAAAGATCATGTTCCATGAAGATATTTAGTAAGTTTCCTACCGTAAATATATCAAAACTTAATGTTTGATTAGTAATATGCATTGCTAAGAACTTCATTTGAACAACTTTAAAGATGATTTTCTCAATATTTAGATTTTTTTGCACCCTCAGATTCCAGATTTTCAAATATTGTGCTATCCTAACAAACCATACATCAATGGAAAGATTATTTATTCAGCTTTCAGATGATGTATAAATCTCAATCTAAAAAAATTGACACTTAAGACTGGTTTGTGCTAGTCTTCCAAATATAAAGAATTATCGCTTATTTTTAATATCGGCTAGAATTTTCTCATCCATGCATCACTATAAATTTGTATTTGAATGTAATGAACATATTGCCTACTTAGCCACCTGTACAAAGTTTTACTCGCCTAAAAGGTTTATTTCACTCCATATTTCCCCTCTCAGTTTTGCTGGCTGGAGTGTGCGTCTGTTGGAGTCGCTGCAGTCGAGTCATCTGAGGTCACTCATGGAGTCGATCTTTAGGCAGCGTTCAGTGAGATCCAAACCCAACAGACGAGTCCAAGCACATGCTAACTCCATGAGTTTTGAGGATTTCTTCTATCTATCTATCTGTCTGTCTGTCTGTCTGTCTGTCTGTCTGTCTGTCTCTATCGGTATATTCTCTTTGTTCATTAGTGTTTTAGGTTCATAGAATGTGAGATTTCACAATGTTTTTACCACACTAATTGTAAAATCACTCATTTCGTCAGCAAGAGCCAATCGTGCGAGTCTTGGCTTTGAGTCAGTCTCCACCCATGCGTTACATCAGCGTCAGCAAGAGAGGGACTCTCATCGTGTGGAACAGACATCTGAACAACATAAAGCCTCTGGAGGTGACATATTAACACTTAATTCACAGAATGATATGTTTACAGTCATATTTTGTGAGTCCGAAACCTCTCCCTCGTCCCTGCAGATGTGTGCCGGCCCCTTTAATAAAAGGCAGTATCGAAAGAGCTTCCAGGGCTGGACCACCGATGCTGTCTACTTGGGAAATGTTCACAAAATTGCTGTTGCGACCCTGAACAGGGGCATCCACTTCTTTGACGTTACCACCACATGCAGTTTTGAGCAGGTTCACTTGTTCGGTATGAGCCAACAAGCCTGTCAGATGTAGGCTAGACGTTCGCTTTTCTGCTTCCATGCTGACCTTGTTGTGTTCCTCTCTCTGTGTGTTTTTCCAGGACTGAGTCATGTTGCTACTGCTCTGTGTTATTGGTATGACACAGAGGTAGGCTGCTGACATTTCATGCCCCAGTGTTGAACTTGAATTTATTTTAAGCTGGCTAATTCTCCAAGCTGGTTTGGTTTTGTTTTAGTTTACCGTGAGTCATGTTTGATCTGCGTCTCCAGGCTCCGGGAGAAAAGTGTGTGCTGATGTGGGGCGATGACAGAGGCTCTGTGAATTTGCTGTGGTTTCTTCAGCCTTTCAAGGGGCTCTTTGAAATGCCTTTTACCAACCAGACCGGCCCAGTTCAAATCTTTATGCCAGTGAGTGTATGCATTTTCACTTGAGGATGAGTATTGTGCCAAGACAGCTTAGCCCTGAAAATGTGTTAAAAAATAATAGAAAAGTATACGATAAAATGACCATATTTAAAGAGGTCATGAACTGCCTTTTTTATTATTTTGTACTGTTCTCTGAGGTCCACTTATAATGCTATAAAGATTTTTACATCAGAAAACATCAGAACGCTCTGTTTGAATAGGCGTGGCGGATTATAGACTCAGAAGTAAACGCCCACTGCTGTGATTGGCTAATAGCTGTGTATGTTTGACTGTCTACATTCCTCATAGATGAACGCTGCTGAGATTTAGAATGAATGAATGAATGATGCATTTATACAGCACACATTTAGGTCAAAAATGCATAAATAACTCAATACATATAAAACGATCTGTAAGAAGAGACAAAGCAATAGTTACTCACACTTGTGTGTTGCGATATTACTGTCGGATCCAATATAGTCGCACAACGTCGTCTTTTAGCTTCAATCTTTCTGAAAATCCTGTGTCTAATTGTGCCTTGTTCGTAAACGAATCCGCGGTGAAATGAAGTGAACAAAGGACCAAGTTCTGACTGACACGGTCTGGATCTTAATTCACTCTTTCTTAACGTTAGGATCAGAAGGCAACACAAACACTGTTTTCCTACAGCTTGGCACTGCACAGCGTCTTGTTGTCTTTGGAGCATCTTTATCATTTGGTTTCTCTTGTTATTTACACTACATGCGCGAATCAGTGGGCGGGGCTAAACAGGCAGAGCTGTAGAATCGGGGGCGGGGCTAAACAGGCAGAGCTGTAGAATCGGTGGGCGGGGCTAAACAGGCAGCGATGTAGAAGCAGGCGTTGATGTTCCTCTGCGGAGGCGGTGCTTAGTCACACTATTACATCATAGAGTCGTACATTCCACAAGCTGTCGTTTTGGCAGACTGCCTTCAATATAAGCTGTTTTTAGACTAATGACAATGTTTTGAGTTCTGAAACTTACAGGATGTTTTTATTGTACAATGACCTCTTATATGTCAAAGGATCAAGGGAATTTTGGTTTCTCAGTTCATGACCCCTTTAAATCCATTTCTTCTACATCTAAAATTGTGTATTGTAAAAATTATTTCATGAATACAGGATATACATGCACACAGCGCACTGGTCTCCTATCAGCACATCCCAAAAATCCACAATGAGCCGATCAACAGAATCCTATACGAGCCGCATGATGAGCTCATTATTACTTCATCAGAAAGTCCAGCCAGCTCTGTGGTCATCATTGATGTCAGTCAGAAGAGAGAGGAATACATCTGGAGAATAGAAAAGGTGATTATACAGTATATAATGTTTGCAACAATGGTGCATCTTATTCTCTGTGTACCATATTTTTGTGAGCCAGGTTTATAGGATATTGTAGCAACATATATACTGTACATAATGTGCACAATCTGCACATGATCAACCATGCCATCCAATCATTCCCACTGCCATAGATAACTGGGTAGACAAGACAGGTCAATCAGACAGTTAGATAGATAGATAAAAATATGGGATATTTCTTCTCAACAATGCTTGAAGACAATTCCGCTGCAGTTCCCTAATATCCCTCTAGGCTTCACTCCAGAGCATGGCAGCTTTCCTCTGCTCCTCAGCCTGACCCCTGATCCTGTGCTCCTGGTGACCTGCAGAGAATATCTGGCCACACTGCATCTGCACAAGAGCGAATCCAACAGCAGGTCTGGGATTTACACCTCTGCCCTCTATAATCCTCATCTTCAGCAGGTTGGTGTTTGAGTTCGTTTGATTGATGGTTTGTGGACTGAACGTTACAGATTCTTATTTTAACGTGGTCTAGGTAATCACAGCCTGCGCCGACTCCACATTGACGGTGTGGGATGTGAAGACAGGCCTTAAGAGGATGGAGATAAGGAACGCTCACGGTAAGGAGGAGGTCTCCTGTATGGCACTAGATGTACATCAGCGCAGACTGATCTCCGCCGCCACCAATGGCACTATCAAGGCAAGTGTCACAAGTCAGGACACATTATACTGATTTCTGAAGATCATGTGACACTGAAGACTGGAGTAATGATGCTGAAAATACAGCTGCGCATCACAGAAATACATTACAGTTTACACTATATTAAAATAGAAAACCGTTATGTTAATTAGTAAAACCATTTCACGATATTACTGCTAATACCTTTACAAACAGAGTTTCTAAGTACGTTCTGCACGTGTGCATTCTCTTGCTATAGGTGTGGAACTTACTGAATGGCCTCAATCTTCATAAACTAGAAACCGTCTCCAATGCAGAGGTCACCGGGGTCATCTGTCACCATGACAACCAGCTTCTAGCCACAGGCTGGAGTCGACTGATCGCTCAGTATAGCATTGCATTCTCAGAAGTAAGGGCCAGTTTGTGTCTCAATCATACTAACCCATACTTAAAAGCAAAAAGGGCTTTTAGCCAGAATACACACATAAAGTGCATTTTTTCTGGTTCTGTTCAACTCGGTGTGTGCTTTTGTGGTCATACCTTGAGACGTCTATGACAACAGGGTTTTAATGGTGGTCTGACACAGCAGAACCGGAGATCTCAAAGACATTTACTGAAGTGTATCTGTGAGTACAGGACATCTATGTAAATGCAGACCTGTCCTGGAAGTCTGGTCGTCAGCACGGCGAGGATATCCTAGCCATGGATCACTGTCCAGGTCTGGGACTTCTGGCTACTGGGAGTTATGATGGAGAGATCGTTATATGGAGCCTGGCTCTGCAGAAACCCATCACACGACTGCAGACAAACCAGCAACAGAAGTCAGTATGAAATCAGACTGCAAAAAATGGCATTTTCCTTGCTTATTTGAAATACCAGTTTTTATGTATTAAGTACACATATTAAACACTGAATTCCTTCCCAGTGCACCTAAACTATTTTTGGAAATAAGTATTCAGCAGCTTGCTGGCCAATCCTAAAATGCAGTTCATTTACAAATATAAATGTAGCAAAACGGCGTGTTTGGTTTCAAGGGTCAGAGAGAAGGTGAAAAATGAGGCGAAACTAAATGTTTCTGGATAAATAAACATAAGTGGGAAAATAGTACAATAAAATGTAGAAAAAGTACTCAAAACGACCTCTTTATAACATCCCTGCAATGTGCATAATAACCTTGCAATATATATAATATCGTAAAATGAACGTTGCATGCTTATCAGTCATGTGCTGGGACCTGAGATTCGTTGCAAGTAATGCACAGTAAGAAAAAAAAGTATAAAATGTCCATTTGCACTATAAAAAACTATTTTTCAAAGTTGTAAATAAAACAAAGATTGTTGGAGTGTGTTTTAAAGGAAAAACTGTTAGTCTTTCGACTTAAAATTGTAGTTTAATTCAACGTTTCTTATTTTAACGTGGTCTAGGTAATCACAGCCTGCGCCGACTCCACATTGACGGTGTGGGATGTGAAGACAGGCCTTAAGAGGATGGAGATAAGGAACGCTCACGGTAAGGAGGAGGTCTCCTGTATGGCACTAGATGTACATCAGCGCAGACTGATCTCCGCAGCCACCAATGGCACTATCAAGGCAAGTGTCACAAGTCAGGACACATTATACTGATTTCTGAAGATCATGTGACACTGAAGACTGGAGTAATGATGCTGAAAATACAGCTGCGCATCACAGAAATACATTACAGTTTACACTATATTAAAATAGAAAACCGTTATGTTAATTAGTAAAACCATTTCACGATATTACTGCTAATACCTTTACAAACAGAGTTTCTAAGTACGTTCTGCACGTGTGCATTCTCTTGCTATAGGTGTGGAACTTACTGAATGGCCTCAATCTTCATAAACTAGAAACCGTCTCCAATGCAGAGGTCACCGGGGTCATCTGTCACCATGACAACCAGCTTCTAGCCACAGGCTGGAGTCGACTGATCGCTCAGTATAGCATTGCATTCTCAGAAGTAAGGGCCAGTTTGTGTCTCAATCATACTAACCCATACTTAAAAGCAAAAAGGGCTTTTAGCCAGAATACACACATAAAGTGCATTTTTTCTGGTTCTGTTCAACTCGGTGTGTGCTTTTGTGGTCATACCTTGAGACGTCTATGACAACAGGGTTTTAATGGTGGTCTGACACAGCAGAACCGGAGATCTCAAAGACATTTACTGAAGTGTATCTGTGAGTACAGGACATCTATGTAAATGCAGACCTGTCCTGGAAGTCTGGTCGTCAGCACGGCGAGGATATCCTAGCCATGGATCACTGTCCAGGTCTGGGACTTCTGGCTACTGGGAGTTATGATGGAGAGATCGTTATATGGAGCCTGGCTCTGCAGAAACCCATCACACGACTGCAGACAAACCAGCAACAGAAGTCAGTATGAAATCAGACTGCAAAAAATGGCATTTTCCTTGCTTATTTGAAATACCAGTTTTTATGTATTAAGTACACATATTAAACACTGAATTCCTTCCCAGTGCACCTAAACTATTTTTGGAAATAAGTATTCAGCAGCTTGCTGGCCAATCCTAAAATGCAGTTCATTTACAAATATAAATGTAGCAAAACGGCGTGTTTGGTTTCAAGGGTCAGAGAGAAGGTGAAAAATGAGGCGAAACTAAATGTTTCTGGATAAATAAACATAAGTGGGAAAATAGTACAATAAAATGTAGAAAAAGTACTCAAAACGACCTCTTTATAACATCCCTGCAATGTGCATAATAACCTTGCAATATATATAATATCGTAAAATGAACGTTGCATGCTTATCAGTCATGTGCTGGGACCTGAGATTCGTTGCAAGTAATGCACAGTAAGAAAAAAAAGTATAAAATGTCCATTTGCACTATAAAAAACTATTTTTCAAAGTTGTAAATAAAACAAAGATTGTTGGAGTGTGTTTTAAAGGAAAAACTGTTAGTCTTTCGACTTAAAATTGTAGTTTAGGGCAGCTTTCCTCTGCTCCTCAACCTGACTGCAGATCCTGTGCTTCTGGTGACCTGCAGGGAGTATCTGGCCGAAGACCGAATCCGACAGCAGGTCTGGGATTTGCACCTGCGCCCTCTATAATCCACATCTTCAACAGGTTGGTGTTTGGGTTTGTTTGATTGATAGTTTGTGGACTGAACATTATAAGTTCTTATTTAATGTGCATGGTCTAGGTAATCACAGCCTGCGCTGACTCCACATTGACTGTGTGAGATGTGAAAACAGGCATTAAGAAGATAGAAGTAAGGAACGCTCACGGTAAGGAGGAGGTTTCCTGTATGGCACTAGATGTACATCAGCGCAGACTGATCTCCGCAGCCACCAATGGCACTATCAAGGCAAGTGTCACAAGTCAGGACGTTGCAAGTAATGCACAGTAAGAAAAAAAAGTATAAAATGTCCATTTGCACTATAAAAAACTATTTTTCAAAGTTGTAAATAAAACAAAGATTGTTGGAGTGTGTTTTAAAGGAAAAACTGTTAGTCTTTCGACTTAAAATTGTAGTTTAATTCAACGTGTTAGTTGCTGTTACTTTGTAATAATTCATAAAATTTTGCAACTTATTCTTTTGCAAAGAATATTCTTTGAACACTGTTTTTTTTTCATTGTAGGATCCAGATTATAAACCAACACAGTGCAAAAATTTAAGAAAATTGGTCTTAAAATCAAATATTGCATTTTATTATTATTATCATCATAGAATTCATGCCTAACAATTTGCAAAATTATTAACATAGCATTGTCTGTGTAGGTAAACTGACTATTTTGATTTCTATATGTCTCCTGAATTTCAAGGAGTCTGTAATCTCGGAAGTTACTAATTTCACACAACGAGATTAATTTCGTTATCCTAACAAAACATGCTTGTTTGGTTACTTGCTTTGGTTTTATTATTTGCATTTAACAGTCATGCAAAAAAGTTACTTTTAAAAGTAATGCATTACAATATTGCGTTACTCCATAAAAAAGTAACTAATTACGATACTTAGTTACTTTTTATGGAAAGTAATGCGTTACGTTACTTTTTAAATCTGGACAGGGCTTGCTTGTTTGTTTTTAAAATAAAAAAGTTATATTTTTGGCAAATATAAAAGCCTTTCACAGCAAAAGTGAAATGAATGCGCCTCAGGCTGAAGGGAAAGTACAGTAGAATGCAGAAGAAGACATTTCAACACTTCAGCAATAAACAAAGACACACAGATGTTCGTCTAGAGTAATGTGTGCTTATTAGTACGCTTGAACTGCATCATCGAAGATCAGAAGCTAATAGAATGGGATTAAATACATAAAGCATATTTGTGTTGTTTAACATTTAATTATTGCAGGTTTGCGTCATATTCTGCGTTGCTTTATTTTTATTCATTTTGAGGAATACTGAATCTGTGGGGTTTTTGTGTGAGTGAGATGAATTAATGCATATTCATATTTATTTTAGAACTACAGTAGCATCTGATTTCTGTCACCATGGCAACACCAGAGCTGTCAATCAATAAATTTGAAAAAAAGTAACTTGAGTTACTTATTTGAAAAAGTAACTCAGATATTCTCTTGTAGATTAAGAAGTAATGCGTTACTTTACTAGTTACTTGAAATAAGTGATCTGTGTGTGTAGAGCTCATCGTCCTGTTCATAGACTGCTGTTCTTGCAAAGACGAGCCCAGCAAAGTCATCTGAGAAGCGGCGCTGTGCTTCTCAGCTCACAGAATGGATGTGTCTGCTGCTGGAGCATCTCTGGGCCCAGACACAACCACGGTAAACACAATTACAACTTAACACATCACAGACACTGTAATACAGACCTTTTTAAACTGAGGACTGTTTTAAATTGCACTTCACTTCAGAAAGCACAATATATCTGAAAAAGTCTGGAGTAGATTTTTAATGTTTTTGAAAGAAGTCTGCTCACCACGGATGCATTTATTTGATCCAAAATACAATAACAAGTAATATTGTGAGATGTTCTTACTATTTAAAATAACTATTTTCTATTTTTAATTAGTATGCATGCATGTGTGTGTATTTATACATACATAATAAATATACACAGTACACACACATATATTATGTAAACAAAACTTTTATTTTGGATGCGATTAATCATTTGACAGCCCTATTGTTTATATATTTTAAAGTTTATATTGGAATTTTATTGGACTTGTTTAGTTGTGTAGGGCACTAAATGTTTTATTCAGTATATTTAAAATTTGTATTTATTCATGTGATGATAATATGGTGATTTGCTGTTTCAATGTTAAAAAATGTATTTTGTTTTTTTTGCTTAATATTTTTGTGGATGCACTACCATAAAAAAGTTTGGGGTCAGTAACAGAAATTAATACTTTTATTCAGCAAGGAAGCATTAAATTGATCAGAATTGACAGTAAAGACATTTATAGTGTTACTAAAAAATCTATTTGAAATAAATGCTCTTCTTTTGAATTTTCTATTCATCAAAAAACCTGAAAATGTATCACTGTCTCCACAAAAATATGAAGCAGCACAACTGTTTTCAACAGTGATAATGAAAAGAGAGCAAATTAGCATATATAAACGAGTAACAAAGCTTTGCATCAAATTACATTTTACAATATATTCACATAGAAAACACTTCTTTGAAACTAATAATGTTTCACTGTTTTACTGTATTTATGATCAAATAAATGCAGCCTGGTGAGTATTATAGAGAGTATAATATACAATCGAGCTGTTACTCACAAATGTCCTTGCTTGCTGGCAACGCTCAACAATACTGAAATAGCTGGAAAGGCTTCTTTCAATCTGATCATCTGGCTTCTACTCAGTTTCTGGGTGTTTGTTTTGCTGAAACGCACAGAGCAGTTGATTAATGACTAGTTTGGCCAATCATTTCTGCTGCAGGACAGTTCTATGCACCTGATGGATCTGATGAGAGTGTGATGGGTTTAAGCACAGACCAGGAAAACAGTCTACTTGTCACCGGAGACACAGCCGGAGTCATTAAGGTCTGGGACATCTCACAGTACGCCTTATCCGCTGCAGATACGCAGGTATGGAAATTAATGAGCACTTTACATATGCACCCCAGTAAGCTGAGAACTCACAAATATGAGCTTATTAAAATAACCAGTTTTCCCTGTTTGCATGCACATTAGTAAACTGACAACGCAAGTAAACTGCGTTTGCATGACTTCATTAATAAATCAGGTTATTTCCCTGTAGTGATGTCAAAATATGATCATTTGTATCTGATTATTAAGCTTGCAAATAAAGCTTGCAACATGTCAGCGGGAAACTGGCAGCTAACATATATGCGAGCCTGCAGCACAAAAGCAGTGTTGAGTCGCTGGGGGATATTTGTAGCAATAGCCAACAATACATTGTATGGGTCACAATTATACATTTCTCTTTTATGACAAAAATCATTAGGATATTAAGTAAAGATCATGTTCCATGAAGTTATTTTGTGAGCTTCCTACCGTAAATATATCAAAACTTAATGTTTGATTAGTAATATGCATTGCTAAGAACTTCATTTGAACAACTTTAAAGATGATTTTCTCAATATTTAGATTTTTTTGCACCCTCAGATTCCAGATTTTCAAATAGTTGCATCTCAGCCAAATATTGTCCTATCCTAACAAACCGTACACCAATGGAAAGATGTATTCAGCTTCCAGATGATGCATACATCCCAATTTTAAAAAATTGACCCTTATGACTGGTTTTGTGCTCCAGGGTCACATTTATATATGTGTGTACTGAGTATATTTATTATGTATATATGCACACACACAATATATTCATATAC
>NW_015506827.1:38671-44727 GCF_001515645.1 Sinocyclocheilus grahami | reverse complement strand
TTCCTACCGTAAATATATCAAAACTTAATGTTTGATTAGTAATATGCATTGCTAAGAACTTCATTTGAACAACTTTAAAGATGATTTTCTCAATATTTAGATTTTTTTGCACCCTCAGATTCCAGATTTTCAAATAGTTGCATCTCAGCCAAATATTGTCCTATCCTAACAAACCGTACACCAATGGAAAGATGTATTCAGCTTCCAGATGATGCATACATCCCAATTTTAAAAAATTGACCCTTATGACTGGTTTTGTGCTCCAGGGTCACATTATTATCCTCTCATGCAGTTATAAATGCTGCGTTTTGACTGAACCACTTCTATATTCCTTCTTTCTTTACTGCAAAACATTTGCTCTGTCTAAATGCGCTTAAATCTGCACTTACGATGCGTTCCTGTCACGTATCACACATGCGCACTTCAATAAGCCGACAGAAAGCAGGTTATTGCGTTTACATGCCACGCGAAATCCGAGTAAGAATGTGTCGACCAGTTTATACTTATGCCGTTTACTCCAATAAAAGAAAACATGCATTTTCGGCTTATTAAGCATAACCAGCTTAAGAACGTGCATGTAAACACGCTCAGTGTTTCTGCATTAGGATAAATGGCTGAAGGAATCTTGTGTGTGTCTGTCTCAGTCTGCAGAAGATCTGCCCTCGCTGTTGCACTCTTGGAGGGGCCACGAGAGGGCGATAGTGAGCAGCGAGCTGCTGGCGTACGAGTCTCAACTCTTCGTTCTGAGCATCTCGGTGGACCGCAGGGCCTGTCTCTGGACCCCTCAGGGAAGTTGTGTGGGCTGTTTTGGACAGGAACAGCAGTGGGATTTGAGCAACCCGGACACTTATCAAACCAACAGGTATAATTGCGCATACGGTTGAGTGAGCAAAATCTTCTCTTCCTCTGACCTTTTAATTCTCTTGTGAAGGAGACACTTGGCCCCATGTGTTCAAAGGCTGACCTTTGCCCTGGCTACCATCTCTCTGCGCAAGTTTCAAAAGAAAGACTTCCAATGACAAATTGATTCTTAAAAGGTGCATTTACTTACAAGGGTCAGGTGACCTGTTTTCACAATGCCAAATACTAAAATCTCTGCAATAACTACAACACATCCAGGCCTAACTACAGGGGAGTGTACACTCAGGATGTGACTTTTATACAGATTTATGTATTTTCCGACATAAAAAAGTACGACCTTCGTGAACTGAGGTAAAATCAGCTGTGCACAAACTATGGCCACTCATGCAACACGCACAACCATCTTTAGAAATATGTAAAAAGAGTCCATTTGTTATTCTGTTTTCAACAAAAGAGAAGCTTTAATGTTTTCCACCAAATAAAAGCATTATGGTTTAAAGGTAGTGTAGTGTTTCGAAGAGGCTAGGAAGAGCGAGCTAGCTTTGAAAGCATAAGATCCCACCCTCCCTGCAAATCACTCTCCAAAGCCACGCCTCCTCCAAAACAAAGATGTATTTTCAAATAAATTTAAGTTGAAATAGTTTTTGAAATAAGTTTTTGATATATTTATTTAAAAAAATTAAGTTGAAATAAGTTTAGAAATAAGTTTTTGATTTATTTTGAAATAACATTTAAGTTGAAATAGGTTTTGAAATAAGTTTTTGATTTATTTATTAAAAAAAATAAGTTGAAATAAGTTTAGAAATAAGTTTTTGATTTATTTTGAAATAATATTGAAGTTGAAATAGGTTTTGAAATAAGTTTTACGTATTAATCAATGAAATATATTATCTTGTTTTAAGGATGTTTAGGTATTTTTACTGGTAAACAAAACAAGACAAAATACTGATTCATAAAATAATTTTTATATCCTTGATTACCTGCTAAATGCACCTGAGTTGTGCCATTAGTTCTGCTACTAGTTCTCCAGAAGAGCAAGACTGTCGGTATTCAGCCCACACTAAAAGCTCAGACTCACATAACAACTGCTGTGTCTGTAGAATATCTGATCAGTGTCCACATATGGCTGAGAGGCTTTAACAAATAAACCTCCAGCGGGAAAGTTGTCAGTGGTCAGATATATCTGCCGTTTCAGCATTTGGCAGAAACGGCAGTGGCTTATTTCACTATATTCCTCACACAGATGACATTAGAAGACATTGGAGTCATTTTTAGAGTCTTTTTGTTCCTACATCACAAACCCATAAAATCCCAAAAATGAATTGTGTCTCAGATTATTTTACTTAATTAAACAGGTTGGTGCACACATTTAATGATGACTTACTACTGCTTATTAGCAAAGCAAGGCACGTTTATTCAATACAGTATATATTGAAATTGGTTGATATGGTAGATAGGCTCACGTATTGAAAATGTACTAATATATGTATGAGTGGACTCTTATTTTGAAATGTCTTTGCTGTACTGTTTTTAGCTGCACATTAAAACAGATGAGGAAGATAAAACTGTTCTACAACATATCACATAAAATATGATATAAAAACCATAAACTAAACACTGTCAAAATTCATCAGCAGCAGATCCTAAGCAATCCGTTTGGCATGAATGCGTGAACAGTGCCAGTTTTAGACTTTGAACATGCAGAGCTCACGTTTATTTCATTAAACACTACTTCTGAAGCTTAAGGGTCACATTAGGCCACATCAAGATTACTGTTGTTTCCATTCTCAATTTTAAAACCTCTCAAAATGATCATTAAAGACTTTTAATGACCTTAAAGTTGATCAAACTTAATTTTAAGACTGCTTTCTCTGCTTTCATTTGATGAAAACAGCAGCACAGAGATTAAAAGTGATTGCTAAACTTTGTCCTTTTGTGTTGTTCAAAGGGAGAGTAAATACAAAAAGATACAAAATTGTCATGTTTTTGTAGCCTTTGCTACATGTGTGTTTGTGCCACTGAGATGCATTGATTCATTTGATAGCATTATGCGACTGCGTGTCATGACGTGCATGTGCACAGATGATACATTAATGTCCCCCACAGAGAACCTACCAGTCCAATCAAAGAGGAGGAGAGGACAGAGGACAGCCAATCACGTGTCGGCGCTGGGAGTTTCATCTGCTGGGGTGAAAGTTCAGAGGTCACTGGGACAAGCCTTAGTGCGGGTGATAGTCAACAAACAGGTGAACTGAAACTCTCACACACACAAACCATGCGTTCCTTTAGCGAACAGTATGACCCCTGATATTTACACTTAATGTGTTCACATGCACAGTAAGATTTTTTAAAGAAGTCTCTTCTGCTCAACAAGCCTGCATTTATTTGATCCAAAATACAGCAAAAGCAGTAAAATTGTGAAATATTTTTACTATTTAAAATAACTGTTTTCTATGTGAATCTCTGTTAAAGTGTAATGTATTTCTGTGATGCGCAGCTGTATTTTCAGCATCATTCCTCCAGTCTTCAGTGTCACATGATCTTCAGAAATCAGTATAATATGCTGATCTGCTGCTCGAGAAACATTTCTGATTATTATCAATGTTGAAACTAGTTGATCAATTTTTTTTTCAGGATTCTTTGATGAATAGAAAGATCTAAAGATCAGCATTTATCTGAAATAAAAAGCTTTTGTAACATTATACACTATACCATTCAAAACCTTGGAGTATAATTTTTATTTAAGAAATTAATACTTGTATTTAGCAAGAATGCTTTAAATTGATCAAAAGTGATGATAAAGACATGTATAATGTTACAAAAGATTTCGATTTCAGATAAATGCCGTTCTTCTGAACTTTCTATTCATCAGAGAAGCCTGAAGAAATCTACTCCGCTGTTTTCAACATAATAATAATAATCAGAAATGTTTCTTGAGCAGCAGATCAGCATATTATACTGATTTATGAAGATCATGTGACGCTGACACTCACTCACTCACCCACACACACACACACACACACACACTCACTCACTCACTCACTCACACACACACACACACACACACTCACTCACTCAGATGGGTTTTCTCTGTAAATTGTTCAAGCGAACGCCTGGCTGGAAATGAAATGAGAAATGCATGACGGAGGAGGGTGAGTTTATGGTGAAAGAGTGCCAGGATGGGCTACTGACTGTAACGGCACGTTTAAGGGAGCGAGACATTGTTACGGCTACCACATCACACAAGTCAGACATTTCACAGTGGAAAAAGAGCTTTAAGCATTTAAAATCCTCACTTAATTAAACAAGAAGCAGTTGACAGTAGCTATGTTGCTATTCAAACACACACACACACACACACACACACACACACACACAGACTGAGATTGTGCTGATCTTCTGTTTGGCAGTTTCTCCAGATTCAGACTCTCGTGTGAAAGCCGCTTCAGAGAAACTGACGCCTGCTGCGACGGACAAAAAACAGCCCACAGATGGCAAATAACTGACTAAACTACTGTTAGTGCTGTTTTCTATGTGAATCTCTGTTAAAGTGTAATGTATTTCTGTGATGCGCAGCTGTATTTTCAGCATCATTCCTCCAGTCTTCAGTGTCACATGATCTTCAGAAATCAGTATAATATGCTGATCTGCTGCTCGAGAAACATTTCTGATTATTATCAATGTTGAAAACAGTTGATCAATTTTTTTTTCAGGATTCTTTGATGAATAGAAAGATCTAAAGATCAGCATTTATCTGAAATAAAAAGCTTTTGTAACATTATACACTATACCATTCAAAAGTTTGGAGTATAATTTTTATTTAAGAAATTAATACTTGTATTTAGCAAGAATGCTTTAAATTGATCAAAAGTGATGATAAAGACATGTATAATGTTACAAAAGATTTCGATTTCAGATAAATGCCGTTCTTCTGAACTTTCTATTCATCAGAGAAGCCTGAAGAAATCTACTCCGCTGTTTTCAACATAATAATAATAATCAGAAATGTTTCTTGAGCAGCAGATCAGCATATTATACTGATTTATGAAGATCATGTGACGCTGAAGACTGGAGGAAGGATGCTGAAAATACAGCTGCGCATCACAGAAATACATTACGGTTTAACACATACTCACACAGAAAACAGCTGTTTTAAATTGTAATAATATTTCACATTTTTTACTGTATTTTTAATCAAATAAATGCAGCCTTGGTGAGACCTCTTTCGAAAGCATTAGAAAATCTTGATCAGTACATTTGCACTCACTTCTCACCTTAATAACAACCCAAAAAACAAAACCGTGCAACAGAGCGGCATTACTTGAAAAGCCATGATTGTATTGACTCTGGACTGAAGAGTGAGCGTTCGGCGCAGAGCTACAGGATCGAGCAGTGATCTTAGCTCACTTCCCTCAGCTCCTCATCACGCCAAAACAAGCGATGAACTGAGCCTCCCGACTGAGCTGGGTGTGTTCCTCGGTTCCTGCAGCTGTCTAGACGCTCGTCGTCTGAGAATTAGACGTCTGCTGAAGCTCAGACTTCCTCCAGTATCTTCTTGATCTTTCAGAGCAGCTGCTCAGGGGATTCTGGGACATCATGTAGAAATTCTAATTCTAATTCAAACTTCGCTCTTTACGTTCTTATAAATGTAACCGTTTCGTTTATCAAAATCACTTTAAAATGAATTTTCTCATCATGTAAACAATGAAAGTATCATTAACCAAGCATTTCAATGTTTAAAATGTTTTCCATCTTTTTCCAATCTAATCAAATATTATTCTCACAGAGTTTTTGGCAGAAAGTGTGATCCACTCTAAAGCTCATTCTGTCAAAAATGGCCCATTTAGACAAGAAGATATATATGTATGTATGTATGTACAGTATTCACACACACACACACACACACACACACACACACACACACACACACACACACACACACACTCACTCACTCACTCACTCACTCACTCACTCACTCACTCACTCACTCACTCACTCACTCACTCACTCACTCACTCACTCACTCACTCACTCACTCACTCACTCACTCACTCACTCACTCACTCACTCACTCACTCACTCACTCACTCACTCACTCACTCACTCACTCACTCACTCACTCACTCACTCACTCACTCACTCACTCACTCACTCACTCACTCACTCACTCACTCACTCACTCACTCACACACACA
>NW_015506827.1:17253-37871 GCF_001515645.1 Sinocyclocheilus grahami | reverse complement strand
ACACACACACACACACACTCACTCACTCACTCACACACACACACACACACACACACACACACACACACACACACACACAGACACACACACACACACACACACACACACACACAATTTAACAGCACTGACTTCAGTTAAGTTGAAGCACTAAAATTACTAACTGGAAATAATAGAAATACAACCTAACTAAAATAAAAATAAATTAAACCTAAATAGTAATATTTAAAATAAATAAAAACTATCACAAATGACAAAAGCACATAACAAAATACTACAAATGTAACTAAAATTAAAATGAAAACTGAAAGTATAAAAATAAAATTATTTTTCAAAATAATAAAACTTATTCAAAATATTCATAAAACTATAATATTACATAAAAAATACTAAAATAACACTGGTTCAGGAAGATGTCACATTACAGAAGTTAAATGCATTAAATTGTCAAATGTTGTCTTTAAACATTTATTCCAGATTAGATATACGCTTAATTTACGTGTTAACATGTAACGTCTATTTCTACTTGCAGAATTAGCTCTAGACCTGCAAAGAGGCCGTATGGCTAGACCCCAGACCCCAGACTCTGAGCGCTGCAGCTCTATGGAAAGGTTCCCGCTGCCTAAATACAGTAAGGTAAGTCAGTTCAGTTTATCTGTGTCTCTGCAGCACAAAAGCAGTGTTAAGTCGCTGGGGGATATCTGTAGCAATAGCCAACAATACATTGTATGGGTCACAATTATACATTTCTCTTTTATGCCAAAAATCATTAGGATATTAAGTAAAGATCATGTTCCATGAAGATATTTTGGATGTTTTCTATCGTAAATATATCAAAACTTAATGTTTGATTAGTAATATGCATTGCTAAGAACTTCATTTGAACAACTTTAAAGATGATTTTCTCAATATTTAGATTTTTTTGCACCCTCAGATTCCAGATTTTCAAATATTGTCCGATCCTAACAAACCATACATCAATGGAAAGATTATTTATTCATCCCTTATGACTGGTTTTGTGGTCCAGGGTCACATATGCTAAAACTACAGTACTTGACTGTTTGTAAAGGATTTCTCTACACAGTGTGGTCTTACTTCACCGTGTGTCTCAGGTTCTGTCTGGAGAGCATGCGTTTAGGGATCTGGAGATTAAGATGACTGCGCAGCAACGCAGGCCACGGGAGACTGGCCGAGAAAAGCTCTGTCGCTTCGGGAACGAGTTCATGCCGCTTCAGGCTCTGGAGCTGCCGGTTAGTCAGTCTTTCCTGACATGTTAAAATCATTGATGTTGTTTTGAAATGGTCGAGATGGGACAGGTGTTGTGGCACAGACATGCTGGTTACGAAAAAGCAAAGGCACAGCACACGGTTATTAATTAACTTATGCACAAATATTGTAACATTATCTTTTATTGTTTTGAATAAATAAATAGTCTATGAATTTTGGTTCTCAACTAAGGGAACGGAACTCACTTGAGCAAACTTTCTATTATTTGAATTTAAATAAATATATAAATAAAATCCATATATTTTAATATTATGATTATTATTAATAAATTAATCTAACTTAATTAAAATGCTAAGAAAAATTATATTCTAAAATTCTCTTTTTATTTTTCCCCTTAAATAACTATTGTTTCTGTTTGTTTCCCAGTTTTTATTTAAATAAAATAAAATAAAATTACAAGCATAAGTATAGAAGAAATAATAGAGGAGATATCTTATATATATGGCCAAAAAGGTTAAAAGCCACATATTGAGACCAAATAAGATGAATTGATACATAAATTGTTACAGAAAACAGAATTGTTTGTATTTGTATTATTTTTATTAAAAGTAAAAAAAACAATTATTGTGTATAAAACTAAAACTAAAATGTAATCTTTAAAAATTAAAAAGAACAAATTCAAGATTTAAAACAAATAAACATAATTCAAAAATAGTTCAAAATATAATATTACATATAATTTAAAATTGTTGCTAAGAAACAAACAATACAACCACCTGTCATTATAAGATATCTTATATATATGGCCAAAAAGGTTAAAAGCCACATATTGAGACCAAATAAGATGAATTGATACATAAATTGTTACAGAAAACAGAATTGTTTGTATTTGTATTATTTTTATTAAAAGTAAAAAAAACAATTATTGTGTATAAAACTAAAACTAAAATTTAATCTTTAAAAATTAAAAAGAACAAATTCAAGATTTAAAACAAATAAACATAATTCAAAAATAGTTCAAAATATAATATTACATATAATTTAAAATTGTTGCTAAGAAACAAACAATACAACCACCTGTCATTATGACACACATAATATATATATATCCTACTGGAGATGCTTTTATTTTACAAAGTGTTGGGGAAAAAGTTGATAAAGTGTAGAAGACATACCTGTAGACATAGAAACATACCTGTGGCTACATGACACTGGGCACTGATTGAAAGGTTTGCAAAACCAGCGAAGGAGAAAAACAAAGACACCACCCTATTGTTTCATCCCTTGTGTTACGAGAACAGCAGAAGAGTTTCGTGTTCAGTGCTTGTTGCCATGAACGCCTCAACACACTGAAGTTTAGCTTGGCCAAGGGAAGCCTGTGGAATGAGAAGACTCAGATGGGTTTTCTCTGTAAATTGTTCAAGCGAACGCCTGGCTGGAAATGAAATGAGAAATGCATGACGGAGGAGGGTGAGTTTATGGTGAAAGAGTGCCAGGATGGGCTACTGACTGTAACGGCACGTTTAAGGGAGCGAGACATTGTTACGGCTACCACATCACACAAGTCAGACACATTTCACAGTGGAAAAAGAGCTTTAAGCATTTAAAATCCTCACTTAATTAAACAAGAAGCAGTTGACAGTAGCTATGTTGCTATTCAAAAGATGTGATTCCATCCAACGAGTCAAAGACTCGCACTGATAAACTGGCACTAAATATCACTAAGAAAAGTAGGATAAACCACTGAATATAATCAGTTTAATTTATGATAAATTACTTGTGCCTCAGAGCGAGCAGACGAAACACAATAAATGCTGTCAATGCTTTCGGAGGTGGATACTGATGTTTGGGAACGCAGTCGTGTAAGACAATTATACAGAAATACTTTGACGACAGACTTTGCTCAAGCATTTCACAACATTTCAGATGCTGTGCAACAAGATCAGTCTGCTGGTTAGTAAGGTTATGCCGTCCCATCGTGCAAACTCGCATGACTTTTTTAATGCACATGGTGGAATTTATTCGGTAAAAGTGTTTCCATCGTAGTTTATGCACATTTTTAGGATTTATGCTCATCTTGACATTTCCATCCAGCGTTTTTTAATGCGATATTCCAAAATGTGCATAAAGATAGGTGAGTGGAAACATAGCTAGTGTTTTATTAGCATGTTCACCAAATAAGTGTAACTCTTTCTAGGAGATCAGTGAGCTGAAAGATGTACCTTTGAAGCCTTGGAGATTGAAGATACGTCAGATTTCCTCCAGAGGAGCAGAGGCGAGCTCTCGCATGCTCTCCTCTGAAGCTCCTCTGCATTGTGAAACACTGGAGGACTAGACAGCCGTATGACGGAGGACACAGGGTTTATTTTTTTTACTGCAGGTCAGTGACTGTACACTGTTTTACACCGAAATTCTCTGCCTTAACAGTTTAATAGACATCGCTTTTGTGCCACCATTGTTCAGTCACGTCAATGTTTGTATGCAATATGTATTATTTATTACAATATAGAGGGGGAAAAAAAAATAAAAATGTTTTTGAAATTTGACTGTGTATGTATTTTAGCAATAAATAATTTGTCTTAATTAGAAATGAGGTTGTATAGACATTCTGTTGATTGTGTCCTCAATTATTAAGCTTATTGACAACATTAAAATATGTCTTTCTAAAAATTCCTGGCAAGAAAAAGATTAGTAAATTAACACCTTGAAGAACATTGAAAATCACTCAGAATACCTAATCAGCCATATAGAAAGCACCAGAAACATCATAGCAATGCCTTAGCAACACCTTAGCAACCATTTAGAAAGCACCAGCTACATAGCAACACCTTAGCAACCATACAGAAACCACAAGCTACATAGCAAGCTACATTTTTGGTTTATGATTTATTTTTGTAGTGTTGGAATTGTTTTCTTTGTGTTGTAGCTTATTTTTGTGTTCCGGCTTGTTTCCGTTGTGCTAATTTCGTTGTGTTGCGGAGATTTAGTTTTGTTGTGCACTACTGGGCCACCGTACAAGGCAGTCATTAACAGGAGAGACAACTGCATTCTACAACCAAACTGACTCCCGAAACATTCAGGTAGTGACAACTGCATTTACAGAAATTCTACGCATGTGTACAGAACCAAACTGAGCATCTGTTTGTTAATGATGTATTTAAATGCGTATCAGAATGTGAAATTACGGGGTACGGTTTGACTCATATGTCGGTATTCGGTAATGAGATATATCACGATAATGAATATGCACGATATTGTTATCGTGGGCACTTCAAAATTGCATTAAGAATTATTTTCCCATCAACTGGTCACAATGCACAACAGCGCTGTAAGCGTTGTGTTGCGGCTTGTTACCGTTGTGTTGTGCTAACAGTTGCTTTTGGGAACGCACCCCAGCATAGCAATACAATTCAAACAAAGGCTAGGTACCTCAAATCATCCGAAAACTAATTATTTTCCAGGAAACTACAAAAGTCGTGAATTGCGGCGTTCAAATCAAATTTAAACGCTTATGGTCCATAAGACACGGTTTGTAATCATTGTTCCTCTAGAGTCACACAACGAGTGGTTTAATTAATGAAATATCACAAGCACAATCAGCCTTGCTTCACCTGCAGCTCTCGTCCTCTGGCGCTCCGCCAGCTGGTCATTCAGATTTATTACTTCCATCAATCCATTCAAGAAGAGCTGGACGACTGGGAATGCAGAAACTCCCTCTCAATGTGCAATGCATTCGTCTGATAGCAAGACAAGTGAGTACAAATGAAGCTGCTCTTTTCACGGATACTTGTATGCATGAATGTTTATTTTTTGACTAGGAAACTTTCTTCACCAAGATTTCCCAAAAGCCAGCTTTTGACATGCTGTTATATAATTTGTTGAAAGCGTTCCTGGAAGCTTTGGAGCTGCTCTGCACGAATAATCCAAGACAGATAACGAAGAGTACAAGTAAACAAAGCGCGAGGCTTTGGAGGATGAACAAAACAAGCTTATAAATCTTCAAGCATCAGTGACACTTCAACTCGGGCAGAAAAATGAAGTGCGATGTGAGTGTTCCCGAACCGAATCCAGCAGCATGAAATAAACTCCACAACACGGAGTTGGCTGATGAGCATTACCCAGAAGCCACCTCTTTCTGAAAGTACCGCCACACTCTAAATGCTGGCATTCAGTCAACTTTGAGGTCATCTGGTAGCAGCAATGAACGGGGTGTTACCCAAATACACACTGTTCAACAGCTGCAAACAACATGTGATTTCATTCAGAAAGACGTGTTTGTTTTTGAGTATGAGGTGGATTGCATTTCAAAATAGCAAGGGATTTTGGACTCGTGCACTCCTGCTGTGTTGGGAAAGACGTTGTTTTGGTTTATTTGTACATATTCAGGCCTGGATTTAAAGGGATAGTTCACCCAAAAATGACAATTCTGTCATTATTACTCACCCTCGAGTTGTTCAATACAGGTCATTTGAAGAACTATGAAAGTCGATGGCTACCGTCAACTGTTTGGTTCAACATATCTTCTTTTGTGTTCGACAGAAAAAAGAAACTCATACAGGTTTGGAACTGCATCCATTTTTATTTTTGGGGAAACTATCCTTATTTTAAGATTTATAGTTGGATTGCATAAACAGTTTCCATCTATTTGGATTACACAGATTGAACAAACTAATAAACTTAATGTGATGCATATTTGTCAAAATAGTACTTATAAACTGAATGGGTTTTAAATACACAATAAGCAGGTTTATCTCTATATCTCTATACAGTTCAACTAACTGAATATTGTCACTATAGCCATATTTTAACCATGTTCATACTGAATAAATGTAATTATTTTCACAATGAACAGATATTTGCTGATTCTAAACCAATTGTATGAATGCATTTTAAAATACAATTATTTAAATTTAATCAAATAGATGCACCTAGTTAATAACAAACTATGCCATGATTTTTTTTAAACAAATGGTTCTTACCCGTTTCATTTATGGATGATTGACAAACATGTATCACATAAGTATTAGTTTGTGTGTTAATCAAAATGGATGGGAATTGAATATGTAATTCAAATATGTAAATCTGAAATATTTTATTTTATTAAATTTTTTAAGAAGGAAAAAAAAAGTCAAAAACCTTAGAAAACTACCCAGCGAATGCGTTTTCTAAAATCAATTTTTAGACTGGCTAAAGGCACAATATGTAAGGTCACGGCGTCATCAAACTATGCCTTTGTCTCTTTGTTTATTTTGAATACGCGCCCTCTAGCGGCGAAAATGACATATTGTGCCTTTAAAGCTTCGTTCTGCATCCGTTCGTCTTTTTCCTTCTCATCCCCAACACAGAATAATTAGAAAATTACACATAACCTCAGAACTATGATTTTACAGCTGATCCACAAACACGCACATCCAAACCCAAACAAACGGCAGATGTTCGGCCCAGATGCAGTCTGGGAAACATCCCATCCGTCTCACACAGCGGATTCCACCAGCGGCGGAGAAAAACCCAGGCCTTTTTATTTCTCGAGTGAAAACACTCGCTTTATGTGCGCTGGCACTCAGACCTGCTTTCCGACTCGTTCCCTGCCTCTCCCTCTCTCTCTCTCTCTCTCTCCAGGGTGTGTGTGTGCGTGTGTGTGTGTGTGTGTGTGTGTGTGTGTGTGTGTGAGAGTGTGTGTGTGTGTGTGTGTGACAGTGTGTGAGTGTGTGTGAGAGTGTGTGTGTGTGTGCATGTGTGTGTCTGCGTGTGTGTGTGAGAGTGTGAGTGTCTGCATGTGTGTGTGTCTGGGTGTGTGTGTGAGTGTGAGTGTGTGCATGTGTGTGTGTGTGTGTGTGTGTGTGTGAGAGTGTGTGTGTGTGTGAGAGAGTGTCTGCGTGTGTGTGTGCGTGTGTGTGTCTGCGTGTGTGTGTGTGAGAGTGTGAGTGTCTGCATGTGTGTGTGTGTGTGAGAGTGTGTGTGTGTGTGAGAGAGTGTCTGCGTGTGTGTGTGTGTGTGTGTCTGCATGTGTGTGTGTGAGAGTGTGAGTGTCTGCATGTGTGTGTGTCTGCGTGTGTGTGTGTGTGGGTGTGTGTGTGCTTTTGATGGGAGGCTGAGTCTACATGGGAAGTGGGAAGGTGCAGCTGGAATGTTGCCTGAAGCTTCAACACAGAGAGAGAAAGAGAGAGCAAAGCAGCACTGTGCTTCTCTGGGTCAGATGCAACACATGGAATAAGCGGAGAACACAACACTGGTCAGAACAGAAGCTGCAGGATTTGTCGATGAAGAAGCGGAGATCATTCTCCCAACTTGACCAGCTTGGAGGACACCTCGACCCAACTGGTCCCTTCAATCTGTTGACATGAGAAGAGATCGGCTTCTGGTGGCCGTCACTTTGGTCACCCTTCTGGCAGCAGACATCCATTTCATCCTGCTTCCCAGACTCAGAACCTGGTATCAGCTGCCCAGAGAAAGCTGCTCGTGCACCGACAGCAGCCTGGAGAACGGAGCCGCTGCGACCGTCCCATGGACCACGAGCCAGAATATGACCGAGCGAGGCTCTAAGCTGGAGCGGCTCTTTAGACACCCGCTCTACAACATCCGTCTTCCAGAGCTGGGGCCCGAGGAGCGGCTGCTGCAAGAAGACGAGCTCATGAACTACTGCAAGAGGAAAGTGAGCCGCTGGGAAAGGTGTGTTAAATAATGTGACGTGATTATTAGGAGGAACGCACTGAATGAATCGCGGGGATGGTCGTTAAATCAGCTTCTGTATAGACACATGAGTGTTGAAGATTTCCAGCAGTGTTTAACACACGTTGACCATAGGGGGTAAGTTGTCACAGTGGCAACCTGTTGCTTATTGATGAATTTTAGAAGATGTTTTGTTTAAAAAAAACACTTCCGTTAGTAAAACTTAGGTGATGCATTGACTAGCTTTAACTATAACAATTAGCAATGCATTTGTTACAGTATTTAATTAATCTTTGTTAAGGTTAGTTAATCAAAATACAGCTATTCAGTGTTAGCTCAGGTGCTTTAAATAATATTAGATGATACAATTTCAATAATGTATTAATAAACATTGTAATGAACATAAATGCTTTAGCAGTATTTTTATTGCTAATTAATTTGATCTAATGTAGTTGATTTATGTTAACAAATGAACAGAATATTCATGCACCAAAAATGGAAATATAAAAGCATTGTTTTAAACTGCTTAAAATCAACATACAAAGAAATATCGGAGAGCTTGAACTTACCTGATATTAATAAAACTTTCTTTTTTTAAACTTTTTTCATGAGAGCAAAATTCAACGCTTGTGCATTTTATTGTTTAATTTTTCACTCTAAAAAGTAAGAAATGATGAAATGAAATAGCTCCAGTCTCCTCTTTATTAACTGTTTACTTCAGTGACATGGTGTCTTTATGGCGACATCTAACTTAACTGAAGTAAATGATGTTCAAGTCTAACTTTAATTGAGCTAAATACATTAGTTTACACCAACAAAACTAAATGTAAGGGGCATATCATGCAGAAATAGTAACAGGTTACATAATATATTTATTTTATTCTATGATAGACTAGTTTATAATAGGAGAAATTAAAGCATGTTTGTTATTGACAACCTAAATATATATATATATAAATATAATATTATATTATTAAATGATGCCTTGGTGTTTAAATAAGTAAAAATAAAGAAGAAATATAATATTTATTTATTCATCATTATATGAACTCATATAGTAGTGTATTAATATTGCTATGTGCATAAATGCATTATTATACCTTTGTGTTTAAAAAACAAAAATAAAGCAACATTTTTATTTTATTTCTTTAAATAAATGAATTATTATTATTATTTATTACTATTATTATTGTATTAATTCTAATAGTATTACGTCTTTTTATTTTAAAAATAAAGTATTATAATATAATATATATATATATATAAAATAAATGATTATAAATTTAATTCAGTATTTTTATTGTAACTATATTCTCTTAGTAAGACAACGCTGCAGAATCTTTGACTCAAAGGATCGCTTTTTATAGCAGAACTCCCTCTCGCTGCCCCACAGAAATGGTCTTTTCAGTTGTTTTGTAGGTTATGTGTTGTTTTATAGACAGATCCCTCTTTTAATCGCACGGGCCGTGATGCCGTTCAGTTGAAGTGCAGCCAGCAACACAAGCGTCTCCCACATGATCAGAGCTTTGCCAGAAACCACCCACTTTAATCAGGACGCACTCGTCCAGAGCTAGGTGCTTCAGAAGCTGTGGGTTTGTCGGTCAGTGGTCAGCGTCTCTGATTGCGGGTGAAAAACAGCTCAGAAGTCTATATTTGTGCTATATTTCTGAGCATAACCCTGCTGTGTGAACGCACCGCTGGAGTCCTGCTAAACATTTCTGGAGTTTATATTTGTCTCGTATGTTGCTCAAGCTGATGCATGCACAGGTCATGGCTCAACGGCTAATATTTGCTCTAAAAGGATCAATGATCTGTGACGTGATTCTGTTTCTGTATAAAGTATGTACAAATTATAAAATGCATTTGTATAAATAGAATACAAAATGTATTAAAAAGTTGTACAGATGCATACAAAGTAAGGTTACACCAATAATAGTGATTATATACATTATTATTATATTATAATCCCACCATAAATTTCTTCTCGTTATCTGGTTTAGCTGAATAATATATCACATTATGGCAGAAAATTGGGAATGTGTGAATGTCATTTCTTTCAATGACATTTAATTATTATAATAGTATTATGCCTTCATGTAAAAAAATAAAAATAAAGCAAAATTGTACATTTATATATTTAAATGTTTATTCTTGTTATATTAATTCATATTATTATATTCATGCTGGCTTTTAAATGCTGTTAAATTTTATAGACATACTGTACATATATATATATATATATGTGTGTGTGTCACATATACATACATATACACACACACACATATATATATAGATGCATGTATGTTGACGTGTGTGTGGCTTGGTTCTACAGTAATAAAACATAAACTCTCTTTCTATGGGAGCCAAAGAATTCTGTCAGCAGATTGCTGAGGCTTTGGATCTGAAAGTTTCCTACGAGTGCAGACCTGTGCTCGCTAGAGGAGCTCATTATTTTAAGTGCTAATAATACCTATCTAGGTTGATGACTTAAAAGAGAGCTCACCAAATGTGCAATTTCTACTCATTTCATTCCAAGTTTTGTGTGGGAAGGTAACTCTCTTGTTTAAAGAGGGGGAAAAAATTCATTATGATGAGAGATCAAATCTCCAGTGCCAGCTCTCGTTGTCCCGTACAGACTGAAGAAGACCTACATCAAGGCGGCCGCAGCTTCAAACATCACTGTACCCGATCATCCCGTGACCTTTGACCCCGAGGCCAGCTGGCTGCAGTTCCATCTAGGGATCAATCGCTATGCGCTGTATTCAGGAGACGACAGCAGCATCGACAGACTCCTGCGAGACATGCAGACAGCCCCCGTCATCAGCGCAGGTCATGCTTTCTCAAACCAGAGAGAAATAACCCTAAATCTGAAATATGCTATGCACGATCTCATCCTGCAGTATTGCATTGTGTCTGACAGATTTCACTCAGGATCAGAAAGCGCTGAAGGGTGCATGCGACTGCTCACAAGGTAAATATATATGTATATATCAGTGCGGTCAAATGATTAATCGCATCCAAAATAAAAGTTTTTGTTTGCATAATGTATGCATGTGTGCTGTGTATATTTATTATGTATATATAAATACACATGCATGCATATATTTAAGAAAAATGTTACGTTTATATATTAAATATATTTATTTGTAATATAAATTATATCAATATAAATATAGACGTAAATATTTTCAAAATATATACATGCATGTGTGTGTATTTATATATATATATGCATAATAAATATACACAGTACACACATATATTATGCAAACAAAAACTTTTATTAATCGCGATTAATCGTTTGACAGCACTCCTTTTTACACTATTTTTCTGCTGTAAAAAAGTAACATAAAACATTCCAATGTGCATAAATGCATACAAAATAAAAACAAATATGATGGCCACTTCTGAGTAAGAACTTGTGGGAATGTCAATTATGAGGCGATACCTATTACTTAGGTCAGTACGATTTTATTTTATTTTTTTAACAAATGAATGCGTTTATTCAGCAAGGACGCATTAAATTGATCAAAAGTGTCAGTAAAGACATTTATAGTGTTGCAAAAGATTTCTATTTCAAATCAATGCTGTTCTTTTAAACTTTCTATTCATCTGTGAATCCTGAAAAATAAAATGCATCACGGTTTCCACAAAAATATTGTGCAGCACGACTGTTTTCAACATTGATAATAATCAGAAATGTTTCTAATAACCAGCATATTATAGTGATTTCTGAAGATCATGTGACACTGAAGACTGGAGTAATGATGCTGAAAATACAGCTGCGCATCACAGAAATACATTACAGCTTAACACATATTCACATAGAAATTGGCTGTTTTAAATAGTAATAATATTTCACTATTTTACTGTATTTTTGATCAAAATAAATGCAGCCTTGGTGAGCAGAGACTTTGAAAAACATTTTAAAAATCCTACCAACCCTGTGTATATAAAACATGTATGCATAGTTTTGTGAATTAAGTAAATATAACCTTTCACCATAATATTGTGAAATTCAGAGTTTTACAATAAAAATTGCATGTATCATCTTCTAAAATGTAATTTTTACATATGTTGTAATATGAATGCATGCATATATGAAATGTTTACTTTTCATATAAGTTGAGGTAATTTACAGTTAACCATCATACTCACCTAGTTTATAATTCAATACTTATTTTACCCGCTGTATATATATGTATATATATATAGATATACACTCACTTCCAAGATGTAGGCTAGAATCTGTGATTCCTAAGTACAGTGAATATCCACACCGGTGCGGTGACATTCACCTCAAAACATTAGATTCATCCGCGCTGGAGCGCTGCCGGTGCACACCCACGTTAAGAAAATAATTCCACAAATAACTGCAATTGCAGGTTTCAAACAGAGATGGCAAAACTTGCGGACTGCAGCTTTAAAAGCTTATTGATATTACTGTATTAAAAGCAGTGGAGTAGAGTATTGTGAGAGCTGAGATTACCTGCATCTGATACAGCATTCATTCTTCAGCTCAATCTCATATTCACAATAAAACATTGGATTGAATGTCCGTTGAGCAAAAGCGATATCTTTGTCGTACTATCCTTTCATCTGTTAAGGGTGAGTTCCGATGACAGTGCTGCTCAGTGCAATTGTTGGCTGCGTCTTACAAGCTGTTGTTGAAAGTAAAAATAACTCCCTTGTTTACAACCGCGTTTCAGTTTCTTTCAATATAAGGGTGTACTCACACTAGGCACAGTTGCCTTGAACCAAGCCCAAGTGTGATTATCCCCCTCCCCTGCTGGCCTGCACTCACACTTGCACTAAACATTCCGGGCCGGTGCACGCTTACATCATGTACGTAACCCAATCTCATGAAAGTGCATTTCAATGGCACGATTTTCTGTTTGGCGTACTATTTATACGCAAAAATTTACTTTGGCGTGCATATGATACGCAATGGTTGGGTATAAGGGTGTGGGGTAGGTGGATATATGTACGCCAAACTGCATATGATATGCACGCAAAAACTGTGTATTATATGCACGCCAAACACATGCGTATCATATGTATAAATAGCACGCCAAATAGAAACAGAAATTCATTGCAGCTGACATTATAGTGAAAGAATTTGCAGCTTTACTCAAAAAAACTAAAATTCCTGTTCATCAATATGAGATCCAGACCCGTTATAAACCTAAAGATACTTGATTTAATTAAATTAATTGAAAAGTGTACTGTAGTAGTAGTAATAGAAGATGTTTGCGGTCGTAATGATGACTGATAATATTTCATAAACAACAACAGCCATCATAAAAGTTCAGTCAAAAGTACAAAAGCTGCGCTCTGATATACAGCATAGAAGTTACATAAAGATGATGAGATTTTGCCAAAACTATTTGCTCTGGAACAAATAATAGATGAATGAGACCAAAGATTGCCTGTTGGATTTACCCAAAACGAAATATATCTCATGTTTACCCACAACATCCGCTGATGCACTGGAGCTCACGTCTCCGAAAACATCTAAGCACATTTTCAAATAGACGCTATTTTTATTAATAGACCATCTAAACAAGCACATTCTCGCCCAAAAAAACTCTTAAAACTACATTCTGTAACACAAAACAGTATTATTTTTAAATTTATAGTGGATTGGGCGGAGTGATACGAACAGTGAAATGATTGTTGGAGTTCTGTTATCACTCTAATATCGCACTCTTATCAGACAATCAGATTCGAGGAACCCTTATGACTGTTTTTGTGCTCCAGGGTCACATATATTAATGCATTCATATATTTACATAAAAGTGAGTTCATACAAAAACGTCATTCTGAGCCTAAATCATGAAATGTCTGAGGTTCCATTTTTATATGGAGGAATGTGGATGGTGACTTATACTGCAGAACTCACCATCCACTTCTACTTGACTAAAAAAATTATAATATAAAATTAGCTATTTTTATGCCTATGAATTGACCCTTATGACTGTTTTTGTGCTCCAGGGTCACATATATTAATGCATTCATATATTTACATAAAAGTGAGTTCATACAAAAACGTCATTCAGAGCCTAAATCATGAAATGTCTGAGGTTCCATTTTTATATGGAGGAATGTGGATGGTGACTTATACTGCAGAACTCACCATCCACTTCTACTTTATAAAAATAGAAGCTCGGACATCTCTTTTTTTCATTTTTGGGTGACTATCGCTTTAAGAATGTGCACCGAAACTTACCGAAGTATTCTGACGGTCCTACCCGGCCGGGCTATTTTAACATGGGGAGTCTATGGGACTGACTCTCTTTTGCAGCAGCCTCTAGCGGCCAGTTGATGAATTACAGTTTAAGTCACTTGCGTGTTGGCTTCACGAGAGAGAGCGCGAGGCTGCTGCTCGGTTATAACAGCACTTTCTGCATTCTCTATAGTCTGCACTACTTCAGTCAACTAAGCGATTAAGTGGAGGCGGGGCTAATTAGCATATTCATGAATCGCGTCTCTAAATGAGATGCAAGTCATTTTAAGAAATTATCATGATGGAAAACACTTAAATATGTCATCGTGATTATTAAAGATGGGTTTTAAAGAATAAAATTGGTGACCTCAAGTTGAATGGTTTTGAAAAAAGGTACACTGAGTTTTGTTGATGTCTGAATCATTTTAAAGACATAATCACTGAATGTGTTTTGCACCAAATCAGTGCTACATGGTTTCACACAGAGTGCTGTTGTAAGAGTTTTTCAACTTTAGTGAAGCATTGAGAGATTCGTTTCTGGAATTGGGGGAAAAAATCTACACATTTACAAAATTGACAGGTTATGACCCAGCAGCGCGGCTTGATCCGCAGCCACTCAGGATGACAACGAACAGGCCTATAGGGAGGAGGTGAGACAGCTTGTGGATTGGTGCAACACAGATAACTTGCTCCTGAATGTAGAAAAAACAAAGGAGATCATTGTTGATTTCAGGAAGAAGCAGCACAGGCACACAACACTCATCTTCAGTGACACTGCGGTGGAAGTAGTCAGCAGTATCAAGTTTTTGGGTGTGCAGCTCACAGATAGCTTGACATGGACCGTTAACACACACACACACACACACTCACACACACACACACACTCTTACATTACACACTCACACACACACACACATATACTAACATATTTCCATGTATTTCCATGTCTATATTTATATTCATATCATTTATATTATAGATAAATATATTTAATATATAAACATAACATATTTTTCTGAAATATATACATCCATGTGTGTGTATTTATATACACGTAATACATATAAACAGCACACATACATATATTGTGTAAACAAAAACTTTTATTTTGGATGCGATTAATCGTGATTAAATCGTTTGACAGCACTAATACATACATATATATATATATATAGATAGATAGATGTTTATTTATTTTGTATTTATTTATTTAGTTAGTGTTATTTAATGAGTTTCAAAGTAAGTCTTAAGGTTGACTTGTGAATTTTGCTAAAACAATTAAAATATTGAGTAATTTTATTTTTCAGAAAAGTGTGGCTTTTAATAAACAAGTAAAGTAAAATATCGTAAGGTTATACATTTAAACTTTTTTTTTTTTTTTTTATCTGCCATGTCCATTTTAAAATGATTAAAAAAATCCAAAAAAGTCCATAAAAAGTTTATTATTAGTTGTTGTTGTTGTTATAAAAGATGAGCAGTCACTGAATATGAGTTTTTCTGTTATGTGATTAATTTGCTGCATGTGCTCACATCAGGAGAATAATATACTCCAGCACACAGACGAGAGAGAACTACACGGTGGAGATGTCAAGCTCTGGTCTCGCAGAGCTACCCGGAAGAAACATCACTAGCCTACTTTACAATTCTAATGTCGTCTGCTCTCTGTGGTTTCTTTTATTATAGCATTTAGCAAAAAGTTGCGTAAGATAGGAACTATGTTTCCTGCTGCTACGAACACGAAAAAGGTAGCTATTTTCTATGCACTCATAGTACTCTACGTAGTAATCTTTTTTGTTGTTGTTGAGTTTTTACACTCGCTTTTCTTGTTGTTTTATTATTGGATATTTTTCTTTAATGCACTTACAATGTATTAATTGTTTCACATGCATATGTGTATTTTATTCAAATCTTATTTGTTATTATCTGTGTGTTGTTGATGCTGTCTGTGTGTTCTGGAAGCTCGTGACACCAAAACAAACTCCTTGTATGTGGCTTGTGCAAACACACTTGGCTCCTTCTGACTTCTGTTGATATATTTCTATGTTGTTTGCAGCTTTGGCTATATACACGATGCACTTTCGTCATGACAATAAAGCTATTTGAATGACCTCTTGCCAGAGCTAATGACACGATAATGGCATTTTAAACGTTAAATCGCTTCATTGTTCATTACTAGTTCACAAACTTTCCATGGTTTCTGACTCCAGCACACAGACGAGAGAGAACTACACGGTGGAGATGTCAAGCTCTGGTCTCGCAGAGCTACCCGGAAGAAACATCACTAGCCTACTTTACAATTCTAATGTCGTCTGCTCTCTGTGGTTTCTTTTATTATTGCATTTAGCAAAAAGTTGCGTAAGATAGGAACTATGTTTCCTGCTGCTACGAACACGAAAAAGGTAGCTATTTTCTATGCACTCATAGTACTCTACGTAGTAAACTTTTTTGTTGTTGTTGAGTTTTTACACTCGCTTTTCTTGTTGTTTTATTATTGGATATTTTTCTTTCATGCACTTACAATGTATTAATTGTTTCACATGCATATGTGTATTTTATTCACATCTTATTTGTTATTATCTGTGTGTTGTTGATGCTGTCTGTGTGTTCTGGAAGCTCGTGACACCAAAACAAACTCCTTGTATGTGGCTTGTGCAAACACACTTAGCTCCTTCTGACTTCTGTTGATATATTTCTATGTTGTTTGCAGCTTTGGCTATATACACGATGCACTTTCGTCGTGACAATAAAGCTATTTGAATGACCTCTTGCCAGAGCTAATGACACGATAATGGCATTTTAAACGTTAAATCGCTTCATTGTTCATTACTAGTTCACAAACTTTCCATGGTTTCTGATCGGAGTTTGAGGGCCCCTCTGGAGGAGGGCTCTGGCGCAGGGCAGTCACAGGGTCAGAGCGCGCATGCGCGGTGTGCGTCAGTAACGTGAGCTAGTTGGAAACATCAGTGAAGGGAAAGGTAAGGTTAGACTAGCGCGAGATAAAGAGCAGCTGACGCGTGTGTGTTAGAGATCACATCACATATCGTCCTGTATTTAGTCACCTGAAGTGTAGTACTGTGTCGCGTGGGAACTCAAAGCTGGAGTGAATCTTGAAGTGGTCTCGAGATGCGGCCTGTGTTTGATTGACAGGTATGGGAGGCTGCGTGGGGCGCGAGCGCTCGGAGTCACGTGGACACGGCTCGAGGAAGCGCGGAGGTGAGGCTCTTGTGCATCTGTGCATCTGTGATGCTGCTTTGCATGTTTGCTTCCCTGTGTGGCTTTCTTCAAAGCATGCAAATATCAGGTGCGTTGACTTAAGCTGGTGTGGGAGCAACTGACACAACACACGAACCAATGTTACAAGCTCTTATGTGTGAACTTACCAATGGCGAGCATGCATGTAGGATTTTGATATATGCATCAATATAACACGAAAGAATGCTTGTTTTCTAATGCAAGGATTTATTGAGAATGATTATGTAATTAGTAAATATATGCATATTTCAGATGTGTCGAATCCCACAAAACTATACCAAAACTGAGCAGTGTCATGATGCTACTATGGTGAAATATGTGGATTATTACCATGCACGTGCCGTGTTTTAGGAATATGATAAGCAAACACTAGAGTGTATATCAAAGTGCAATGCTTTTACAATATACTTCTAGAACGAAATCTTAAAATGTTGTTTTTTTTGAGTGGTTTTAACTCGAATACGTTCATAATTCTTTTTTTGTGAAATATTCACAATTTGTGTGTTAGACTGATTTGTGAGTGTTTTTGACTTTGTTCATAAGAGAGTCAATTGTTTGTGAATCTGATTATTATTATTGGTAGTATAACTATAGTTTTTAAAAATCTTTTTAGAGAGTTATCTAAATGTTGGTGCTCTTTTTATTGTCTTGTACTTTGTGGCCCATGCTTTCTCTCTCACATTGCTTTTAGTTTGAATGCATGTTCGCAACGCTTGAACGGTTACAGAACCAAACGCCATAAACATGCTTCGTACAGCACTTGCACAATAACAGAGTGAGCCGTTGTGAAGAAGAGGGAGGAAGCGGGAACGTCTCGTGTTCCTGTAACGCAGATCTGTCGCGGCTTGTGTGAGTGTAACGAGAGAATTACAGAAGAATGCAACTTTATAGAGCTCCTGGCCTCCAGACAACGAGCGAGCCGATTATACGAGCTGCTGGACTTTGACAGTCACATTCTGCCTCGTCTCTTGCTGTTGTGGCTCAAGTCATAATCATAAAACGGAATAAGCTCTTTGACCTGAGAAGATTGTAATCACAAGTGCTCCTTCCATCTAGCCTCGTGTTGCGACAGCCAATGAAATTGCAATAAAATCTCAAAGAAACTGGCTTCTGGGAACGCTTAGAGTCCCTTTCACATTGTCAGTGGTCTCTTTTATTTGTGTCTAATATAAATAAATGTGTGTGCATTTCTCTGCCTGTCACTTTGAAAGCCCTTTTTTGGGGGATTAACCCTATAAATCCTGCAGTAGCATATGACATACACACTTTCCAAGTCCTCGAAATGATCAACGTGATCAAAACTTTGCTTAAAAACCATAATCTACTGCATGTCTCTGATTGATAGTTGAGTTTTTCTAATCCAGTAAAAGCACTTTTAGTGTAATTGCTTCAGCTGGAGCTTCTCGTGTCAAATTTAGACTGGTTTTGATCAAGTAAAGGTCAGAATAACTGCAGTGATATCTCCAGATGAACTCTTACTGCACTGAAGCAGCTCAGCTTTACTTGATTCTCCATCAATCATGTTTTAGAGTCTCAAATCTGATCCATTTGTTTTGATGAACTGTAAATGTATTAAGTGCAACATCAACACTTTGAACTGAACTAAATGACTATTTAACAATAATAGTTGTTGATAATGTTGCACTATTTATTCCAGGCCTAATGCAAACACGCAGAGTGTGTGTGTAATATTAAACATTATCCAGTAATGTGGCTCAGTCTATCATTGTTGACTGAAAGCAGCGGCTCTGTTTGAGCAGATGACCGCAGGGTCAGGAGGTGCTGTCGGGGTTTGCTGAAGGGATCAGTCGTTGGGGAGGGCAGTATTTGCAGACAAACCGTCATAAATACACAGCTTTTGCTCAGTCGTGGGAATATGAGTGAGCGGAGTTCACTTCTGCTTTTATTGAGATTGAGCTTACTGTACTGTAAGAAAAACATGTTTTATATGCATACTAATTAAACATTAATTTATATCTTGCTTAATTTTATAGGTAGTTCGTTCCAATTAATTATATTTAATAATAATAGGATCAAACTATATGTAAGCTTATATGTGAGGTTTCTTTTATTATGCTCACCGAGGCTATGTTTATGTGATTACAAGTACAGCAAAAATTGTGAAATATTATTGCAATTTAAAATAACTCATTCTGTGTGAGTATATAGTAAACTGTAATTTATTCCTGTGATGCGCAGCTGTATTTTCAGCATCATTCCTCCAGTCTTCAGTGTCACATGATCTTCAGAAATCAGTATAATATGCTGATCTGCTGCTCGAGAAACATTTCTGATTATCATCAATGTTGAACACAGTTGTGCTGCACAATATTTTTGCAGAAACTGTGATGCATTTTATTTTTCTTGATTCACAGATGAACAGAAAGTTCAAAAGAACAGCATTTATTTGAAATAGAAACCTTTTGTAACATTATAATTATACTGCTATATAGTATTTATATACCCAATATGCCGTTACACCATAATCATTTGAAAGCACTAAAGGTCAATTCTTATTTATTACACTATTACTTTACATTCCACTCAATCTCCTTTTTGTTGTCTCGTTTGTGAAAGTACTGATGGAAAATGCAAATGGAAAGTCTTTGTCGACCTACATTAGTGAAATCATACATGCCTTTGCTGCGGAACTGCACGCACATTTGATTTGAATCTAACCTCGTCATAATTCATCGGAATAGTACAATTCTGGCATAATGGTCAAAAATAATGTGCTCCACACTTTGATCCTCATGAATGATCGACGCCGTTATTCCAGGAAATGCTGTATAGCCTACGTTTCTCACGCATTAGTGTTCAATTCAAGTTTATAGCGCTTTTCACGATACAAATCGTTGCAAAGCAGCTTTACAGGAAATTAAGTTTCTACAATATATTTAGTGGTAGCTTATCAGTGGTGACTGTCAAGTTGATGTACATATGATACCTATACATAAGTAAAAATAAAAAAATAAAAAAAATAAAAAATACAGACTATACGGATGCTTCACATAATACTGTACATGTGCAAAGAGAAACATTGTAGTCAGCAGCTGGCTGGGGAACAGTGCAGATGATTTGTAGTGCATGAGCATGTAAACGCACCTATTACGGAGTCTTTTGTGGGATTTATATACACAAAGCAGTGTGTGTGAAAAGTGTCTAGTGCGTATAGAGCAGAGTATGTTTCTACAGATGGTAGGCCCTGTAGCACACTTTGAATTGTTTCAGAGAGGTTTTTTTTTTT
>NW_015506827.1:10556-17010 GCF_001515645.1 Sinocyclocheilus grahami | reverse complement strand
GATTTGAATTAAGTCCAGTTTATTTTCCAGAGAGCGAACGTTTGAGAGCATGAGTGATGGAATCGCTGGTCTAGTGGGGTTAGCCCTGAGCCTAGCTCGTGTGCCTCTACGCTTGCCGCGCTTCTGTCCCCTCTCACATCGCCGGCTTCGCCGTTTTGGCAGCCGGCAGCAGGCGAGGCCGCGGTCCCGGGGTTCGGCTTCAGCAGCA
Organism: Sinocyclocheilus grahami; assembly: GCF_001515645.1. NCBI lineage: Eukaryota > Metazoa > Chordata > Actinopteri > Cypriniformes > Cyprinidae > Sinocyclocheilus > Sinocyclocheilus grahami. The sequence continues at coordinate 16,802 of NW_015506827.1, read as the reverse complement.
GACAGAGGCCTCGTAGCTTCTCAGTAGTCACCGGCGAAAGCTGCTGTTTGTACTCACTGCCGATTTCCAGAAGGCTCTGTCGATCATAGATGTGTTTCCGAGTGTTTATCTGTTGATTTTGCGACAAGATGAGACTGTTTGAGGACGAGGAAACGAGACAAACAGACATAAAAACACCGTTTTTGGGACCCGGAGTAGCCACTGCGTCCGACCACGCCGCCATCTTGGAATACATCCAGTGGGCATTCAGTTCCCTATAGAGTTCGCTAGAGAATGCAGCTTGAGTTCCTTAGAAGGGGAACGTCTCAGGTTACGCATGTAACCATGGTTCCCAGAGAGGGAACGAGATGCTGCCTCCCCACGCCATGCCTAGGGCTTGCATGTTTTCATGACTCCTTCAGACAACCAAGTTGATGACGTGTTCGGCAGGCACCCTCTTATGCTTCCGGGTGTCCATCTGTGATGTCACTGGCTACGTGTGCCAATGGGATTGGAGTTGTTGCGTCAGACACCGGCAGTCCTCATAGTGGTCGCTAGAGGACGCAGGGTCTCGTTCCTTCTCGGGGAAAACATTATGTTTGCTTTTGATACGATGCTTAGCCATGAAACCACTGAACGCTAGTGGGCGGGGTCTGTGGTGCCATAAAGCAACGATTTGTCTTTGTTTCCACCCTGCATTGTATGATTTATTGGTATTTAAAGTATATTAACTGTTACAAAGTAGAGGCACACAACTTGTCACACTATTTAGTTGTAGCAGTAAATTAGGTAAAATAGGGTGTTTATGTATTTAGTATAGTGTTAATTTTGTCAACTATTTTTAATTTAGTCTTAGGTGGCTTTCACACTGGGCTCGTTTGTTGTGGTTCGAACCTGAGTGCGATTGTTCCCGGCACCCCCCGCAGCGTTGGTCTGATCTCTTGATTCTATCAAACCCCGGTGCGTTTGCGGTCATCTTACGTCATCACAAACGTGCACAAAGTATGATAGAAAACAGAACGTGGGTCAATATATAGTTTTTTTTATTAATTTGGTGCTATTACGCACAACAGAGTAAACAACATATGGTTTACTGCATGTGCGTTGCATGTAGATGGCTATTTTGAGGAGACAGCGGATTATCATTCATTTGCCACTCTGATTGCAGTTGCTACACGCAAATACACTGCATGCTCACTCTTGCTCCAATCCAAGGTAAATCAGCAACACTATCATCACTAATAATGTATGTGTTTTATTGAAGAAAATTCAAGTTTATTTGTATAGCGCTTTTTATGATACAAATCGTTGCAAAGCGACTTAACAGAAAATTAAGTTTCTACCATATTTAGTAGTAGCTTATCAGTGGTGACTGTCAGTTTATGAACATATGGAAAAAATGTATGGAAAAATCAATTAAAGACGTAATCAGACAGACGATGAACACTATTAACAGCAATTATTATATGATGGAATCAAACTTATAGCAAAATGTGGTAGTTCTGTATGTTGTTTCAGGCTTAGCATCTTCTGAGGTCCTCTGAGGGGTTTGCATCATCTCTTCTCAGGTGTTCTGGATCCAGACTGAAGCTTGTGTAAATCCTAGTTGCAAAAACAGAGAAACAAATAGAGACATAATTAGCGTAGCTGCTGTTCCAACCAAGTAAAATGTATTTGTTTAACCCAAGCTAAAGAATAATAACGCGCATTTGATCAGATATAACTGCAGTCCAAGATTATGAGATGCATTATTTGAATGCCTGGCCAAAGAGATGAGTCAGATTAGATTTAAACAGAGAGAGTGTGTTTGAACCCCGGACATTATCAGGAAGGCTATTCCAGAGTTTGGGAGCCAAATGTGAAAAAGCTCTACCTTCTTTACTGGATTTTGCTTTCCTAGGTACTACCAAAAGTCCAGAGTTTTGCGACCTTCAGGAGCATGATGGATTGTAGCGGGGTATAAGATTAGTTAGGTATGCAGGAGCTAAACCATTAAGGGCCTTTTAGGTAAGTTATAATATTTTGTAACTGATACGGAACTTAACAGGTAGCCAGTGCAGAGACTGTAAAATTGGGGTAATATGATCATACATTGATCATACATAAAATACATTGTAATCAGCTAAAATGCATGGGCAGGTTAATTTACTTCCTGAACAAGTGCACACCCGAGTCCGTGTTGCTTTCATATTCACACGAACCGCGACCACAGTTCGAGTGCAATCAAACTCAGACCACCTCCTTTAGGTAGCCTCGGGTTCAGTTCCCCAGTGCGCACCCACGTTAGCATGACAGCTTTCACACTAGCCAAACGTACTGAACTCAAACGTTACTCGAATCCGGCTGCACAGTGTGCTAGTGTGAATGTGTCCTTACCCTTAGTCCTGTATCAAATGTAACTTTATTTTTTTTTCATATTTAGTCAACTTCTCCTGATTTAGTTTTAGTCAAGTTTTAGTCGACTAAATGTCTGAGAATTGCAAGAAAAAAAATTATTTTGCTAAATTTCAATTGCATTGATTGTTGTGATCTGGGAAATTTATTTTTACATTTCATCAGAAGTTGCTTTTTCGTCAATAAGCACAAATTAATAGAATATTGACTCATATTCATGGTTTATTTTACCTTATCTAACATTAGTGTTCAGATTTATAACAGGATATCAATTAGAGGCTAAATAAACACCATAGACTTCAGATATACACTCGCCCTGTCTACGCTATGAAAAATGGTGTAACAAAACATCTTGGTTACGTATGTAACCTTCATTCCCTGAAGGAGAGAAAGGAGACGTCACGTCAGTGATGACCGACAAATTGGGATCTCACCAGAGAGACTAATCCACTTTGAGTGTAAACTTATCGAGCCAATGCACATTGGCATGCAATTATTGAATCCAGCTGCCGCTGATCATAGCGTGAGTATAAGAGGCAACAGGTGCACCGCATTCATTCATGCTTTCCCTGAGGAGCCGAGCCGGTGACCCGGCAGCTCAGCGGTGGTACAGCAACTGTGGCAATGGGACGTGATATCTCCGTTCCCTCCTTCAGGGAACGAGGGTTACATACCGAGTACCGAGACGTTCCCTTTCAGTCAGTCACTCTCTACATCACATCGGTGATGAGGCAGCAGGTGCACCGCATTCATTCATGCTTTCGCTGAGGAGCTGATCCGGTGACCCGGTAGCTCAGCGGTGGTACAGCAACTGTGGCAACGGAACATGACATCTCCTTTCCTCCTTCAGGGAACGAGGGTTACATACAGAGTACCGAGACGTTCCCTTTCAGTCAGTCACTCTCTACATCACATCGGTGATGACCGACGAATTGGGATCCCTACCAACATGCCACAGATTCTGCCCCCTCCAGTGCCCTGTGTAGGCCTCCTGATCCTTCCTATAAGGCAGACAATAGGACCGGGCTCTACACAGAGAAGGTTGACTACAGTTGTTCCTCGCAACCCAACAGTAGGACTTGGATAACACTGGGAAAGCGTGCCCTTCCATTTGGAAGAGGACCCACTGTGGAGTCACGTCCTCCCAGAGGGGGTTAAGTGACATTTACTCATGTGGAGAAAACCCAGAGGGGCCCTACTGCACGTGGAAGTCACTGAGATGGCTCATGGCTGCATGATTTAGAAACGGCATAACGTGGTCTGCCAGGGGAAACACGACCTTAGTAGGTGTACCTTGGAAATACACATATCCGGGTCACTCATATGGGCACTAGCCTCACACCAGATTTCAGGAATTCATTGGCTGAAAGGTAGGGATGCACCGATACCACTTTTTCCAGTACACGCCCGATACCGATACTTTTATTTTTGGTACTTGCTGATACCGAGTACCGATAACGATATTTTTTATTGCATTTGTACATTTTGTAATTATTGGTTACAGAAACCAAAAGGGTATGTATAATGTTAGTTGGTTAACTTCATTTATCAAATAGATACAGTCAAACCAAAATGTATTCAGACACCTTAAACATTATCACAGTTTATTCGCTATAGTTTAGAAAATGGTAATAAAATATGACAAGAACTCAGAGTTAAACTGTGTCAGAACAAATTCATCTTGATAATGTTCGATAATTTTGATAGAAAGGTATGTAATAGATTTCAATCAACCAAACTAGTATTTACACAACTATGAATACTTAGCCGGGCAACCCTTAGCCTTAATGACAGCCTGTAGTCTCCTGGGCATGCTGTCATCCAGCTTCATGCAAACCTGAACTTCAATTTTTTTCCCAGACTCAGTCGGAATAATTTTTGGACCCAAATTTATATCAATTTTACTGGTAGTCCACTGTATGAAGAATTTTTGGGTATGATTTGTCAGTTTACTTTATTTTGCTATCCTCACTTACATCAGTGAACTATAGTGTCCTGCACCCACTAGTAAAAAAAATATAAAAAATTATATCTGGTCTCTGAATAATTTTTGGTTTCACTGTATATCCTTCGGTTATTTTCACACTTAATTATGCCCATTAAAATGTATTTTACAAGTTTTTGTTACTTTCACTGTTCATTTTTTTTCTCTCTGGTACATCATCTTTAATTTAATAGCATTAGAGCTTCTCCATTGCAACAGCTCAGTACTGTAATCACGCGCTTTGCTGTAATAATTCAGGGAAACACTAGTTATAAATATCCTAATTGTGATATTTTCAGAAAAAGAAGTCGCGTTTTTTCATCTTAAACGTGCTGCGATTTATTTTCCAATGCCACTCATATAATGGAGAAACACTCAAGCAAGCAAAACATGCGCAACGCGCGCACATATTTGTACTGGTGCAGAATGAGAGGGACAAGTAGTACAGCCTAGCGCATTTCACACAGGCTGCTAGATTCACTTTTGCCAGAAAGTCATGTATGCCTAAGGTTGAAAATACATGATGTTTATAGTGAATGCCCCTATGTCTTATTTTTACGATTTAGTTTTAATCCAAATGATGCGTGTGCTAAGTGAGTGATCATCAAATATCACACAACAGAATTGTGCCATCTCTCTCTCTCCCTACCCTTAAGTAACTTGTGCATTGTTTTACTTGTTTTTGACATATCCGACCGAACTACAAACTTTCCAGTGATGTCTGTGAGAAAGATATATTCACTCGACAAGCTCGCGCATCTGCGCCGCCGCGTGCTCAATCCACTCAGCGTGCTTTGTTTATCAGCTCGCTCACTTCAGCTATACAGGCGTTAATACTGAATGTTTAACATTATATTCAATGCATACATGTACTTCGTAGTAGACATCCTTAACTCATTTCTGCTGTCTGTTGTTCTGTTGTCGGTGTTTCTTTGTCTGAATATGGTGCTTATCACATGCTGTGTGGTATCAGCGTTTGGTATCGTGTCATTTTAACGAGTACAGGATACCAGTATCGGTATCAGTACATCCCTATTGAAAGGCCTAGCGCCAGATGCTCCGCCACGTCTGGCCACCAGAGTGCTGGAGGACTCGACAGGGTCTGCCCAGTCAGGGGACTCTCTGGAGAACTAGGCATCCAGGACGCCGCACGCCGACTCTGAACCGGGCCTCTCAGTGCCATTACCCGTTTGAGGTGAGAACACAGGAGGAAACCGGTACGACACGCAGGCTATAGAATCTAGTGAACGTGTTAGGAGTTGTCCAGCCCACAGCTCTACAAATGTCTGCTAGCGAGGCACCACGAGCCAGCACCCAGGATGTTGCGACACCCCTGGGGGAGTGAGCACGCAGCCTGAGCGGGCAGGACACACCTTGTGCTTCGTAGGCCAAGGTGATGGCATCCACTATCCAGTGGGCCATCCTCTGCTTGGAGACAGCTTTCCCCTTCTGCTGTCCACCGTAACAGACAAGGAGCTGTTCTGAGGTCCTAAAGCTCTGAGTTATATTCACGTACTGCCTCAGTGCGCATACAGGACAGAGCAAAGCTAGGGCTGGGTCTGCCTCCTCCAGGGACAGCGCTTGCAGGTTCACCACCTGGTCCCTGAAGGGAGTGGTAGGAACCTTGGGCACGTAGCCGGGCCAGGGTCTCAGTGTTGCACTGGAATCAGCTGGACCAAAGTCAAGGCACGATTCGTTGATCGAAAATGCCTGCAGGTCCCCCACCCTCTTGATCGAGGCCAATGCAGTCAGGAGTAGGGTCTTCATAGAAAGAAACTTCAACTCGACTGACTTCAAAGGCTTGAAGGAGGTAGCTTGTAGGGCTCTCAGCACCAATGCCAAAACCCAAGAGGGCAGGGAGGGAGGCCTAGGAGGATTTAACCTCCTGG
>NW_015506827.1:0-7271 GCF_001515645.1 Sinocyclocheilus grahami | reverse complement strand
TCTATAACATACTTTGGTTAAAATGTATCAATGGTAGTGTAAAAACACCCTTTTTACCCTCTCAAAATCAGCTCTGTTTTCAGCACTCCGTTCTAGTCCATGTTGCTTTTAATGCTAATGAGCTCTGCTCCTCTCTTCCGTGGGGTGACGAGGAGACTATAAACTTTAGCCGCATTTAGCTGCGAAACTTGCTAACTAGCACATTATTAGGAAAGGTGATTTGCAAAGATTCATAAAAACCCCTTATACTCACTTCTTCTGTAGATGAAGCTGGATCATGATTGATTCGCGCAAACTTAAAGGGGTTATATGATGCTGCTAAAAAGAACATTATTTGGTGTATTTGGTGTAATGAAATGTGTTTATGCGGTTTAAGGTTAAAAAAACATTATTTTCCACATACTGTACATTATTGTTTCTCCTCTATGCCCCGCCTTTCTGAAACGCATCGATTTTTACAAAGCTCATCGGTCTGAATAAACGAGGTGTGCTCTTATTGGCCAGCTATCCAGTGCGTTGTGATCCTATGTGACGTCTGTTTTTATATTGTTTATCAACAGTATAAATTTTTATATTGTTTGGATTAACTAGCCGAGTAGACAGATATGAATGTTTATTTATAACCATACTGAAAATAAGTAAATATTGTTAGTTGATGCTAACTGTCTAGCTAACAAGCTTGCTGGTGCTAAGTTGAGGTAATTTTTAGATATAAAGTCCAAATATTTTTATTCAACCAGCTAGACAGATTACATCTGAGGGAAAAGAAACAACAAAAATATATCTTGACTCCATATAGTGGTTATTTTGGGAAAACCCCAGGTATTTTCAGGGTGTCTTTTTCAAAGTAACTTCCCAAACACGGCGTCTTTTTCTTTTCCTCCATTTGCCACAGCTTGTATCAGTATTTATTTGGTCTTTCTGCAGATGTCTTTATGCAGATCTTAGATGCCCGAATTTTAATTGCTTAATGTTGTTTGTCACTTCCTCCATGATTATTTTTCCCAAAGAGACCCAAGTTGCACATACAACTCAGTGCTGTGCAGGGATTTCTTTAATAAGTGGGACTAATGCAGAGAAAGTTAGACTTAATAATAACCTAGAGGAGCACACATGAGCATAATTATATGTGATGGCTTTATTATATCACTTAATGTGATGCAATAAATATCAGGGAAACTGTTCGACACATTTTACCACTGAACTTCAGAATAGTTCTGAGAATATTTCACAAACTGTGGTTAAAAGAAAAGTCAGATACTTGAGGGTTAATAGGACAGCCATGGATTCATTTTCCAATCAGAATATGGAGGTCTGAATCATTGTCACCATCTCTAACGTAATCCTTCTAATGGAATATGGAGTGTTTAGAAGTAATTTCTAAGCAATACATTAATTCCTCTTTTCAAATAAATCACAAAATGTTACTCATCATAAGAGTTCAGAAAGATGATAAAAACATCACAATAATCCACAAGTAATCCACATGACTCCAGTCCATCACTTAATGTCTTGTGAAGTGAAAAGCTGTGTGTTTGTAAGAAATAAATCCATCATTAAGACGTTTTTAACTTCAAATCATAGATTCCAACTAAAATACGAGTCCTCTAGACATAATATTGCTTTCTCCAGTGAAAAAGTCATCTTGTCTGAATCAGGAGAGAAATATGCACAGATCAAGCACCGTTTACAAAGCCAAAACAGTCCAAAACAGTTCTAAGCAAATATGTCAGTGGATTTTGTGTGGGAGAACAGCAGGAGATGGACTTTTCCACTTGAAGAAACATTATTATGGATTATCGACTCATATTTTGGCCATAAGCAATGGTTTGAAGTTAAAGCTCCTTAATAATAATAATAATAATATGTGTGTGTGTGTATATATATATATATACCCATTCACTGCAGAGAATCCACTGGTGAGCAAGTGATGTAATGCTAAATATCTCCAAATTTCTTCCCATGAAAAAAAAACATGGCCTGAGGTTAAGTACATTTTCAGAAAATATTCATTATGGGGTGAAGTATTCCTTTAAAGATTATTAAATGTTGTGTGTGTGTGTGTGTGTGTGTGTGTGTGTGATTTTTATTTATAGTCTGTAAGTACTCTTTATAGTCTGAGGTACCTCAGCATGTGCTCCTAAAGGCCAGCTTTAGCATATGTTACAATCAAGCCCCCAGATGGTTTGTAATATATTGTAATGTATGCCATTTACGTCCAACTGATTGTGATTAAAATAGACAGAGGCAAGCTGAACCTAGATTAGACCCCTGATGGTAAATTTGTACAGACCCAGCCATACTCTTTATGTTGGCCTATATATAGCAGTACAACAATATTTACTTCAAAATGTGAAAGCCATGCTCCTACTTGGCCTGCCGAGGTGAATCGACATTGAAAAGTACCTCCTGCACAGGGGCTGAGAGAGCTCTTACTCCTGCTGAGGAATTTCTATCTGTTGTTTGTTTTGGACATGAATTAATTCATGCTGATTTAGAATTCATAAGGAAAGGTTGGCAACATATTTCAACAAGTCAACAAGGCCTGTCTCTTGCACGTCTCCACGCTCTTTTCTGCTTGTGTTTTACCTGCCTGACAAACTAAAGCTCCAATTCATGCAAATGCAATAGAAGCCTGCTGGTGTGTGTGTCGGTTCGGTTCCATTTCCACAAACGTTCAAGAGGACAGATATTTCACATACAGTTGGAGTGGGGTTTGAAGGGGTACAATATTTATTTTAAATTTAAATTTTTTTGGAAGAGAAAGATATTGAGGAGGACGGACTCTGTTGTTGCTGAGTCTCTTAACAGAAAAGACATATGACCTGAAGCAGAGTTGCACTATAGCAGATCTTTCTTTTGCCTCATTCTAAGTGAGTGTTTTCTTGTCAAATCTTTGATCGCCCTGAGTCAGTCTAGTCTTAACGGAACACTTTTGGTCTTATCAGTTTTAGCTGACTTTCATATCCGCAGTTGTGTCAGAAATGTGGCACAAACATTTCCTCCAGTGTCATCAGTGCATCTACATTCCAACATCCCTCCAGTAAAGAATTGCATTAGCTGAAACATATGGGTCAGTCTGCCATTCGTCATTCCTGAATCCCAACCACCATAGTTTATTTTGAATACACTTTGAATCCTTTTTTTTTTTATTAGGATGATTCAACTGTCCTGATAATGAATAAAAAGGCCTCATTATAATAATAACATTCTTAAAAAGAAAGCCCAAGTAGTTGGCATAATCTTTTATTATTATTATTTAATGAAAAATAACCTTAACTGCTTGATAATATTTCAAAAATAAACCATGTGGTGTAACCAAATACAAAATTATAATCAGCTTGAAGATTTATTTTGGTCCTCATACACATTTTTCCATAATTATTTATAATTTTTCATAGTAATCCAAAAAGGTCTAGGCTGAAGCCTTAGCTTATTTTTCCTAGCTTTACAAACAAACAAATAATTAAAACCTTCACAACTGCCCTGATAACGAATAAAAAGGAAAACCAAAATAGGTGGCATATTTTCTTTATTATTTAATTATAAAAAAACTGCTTTACAGATTATTAATATTTCATCATGACTGTGTTAAGTATTTTAAAATATCAGATCATTTGAACTTTTAATGACAAGACAAAGTTAGTTTAGGTTGTAAAATGTCATGTGGTGTGGCTCCTGAAAAACATAATATTTATGAAATAACTCATGATATATAGATTTTACTTCGAAAAAAAAATATTTAAAAACAATAATTTAAATGAAAAAATGTATGCATACACATGTATTCAAGGTACAAGGAAAATATGTCATTCAATTTAAACTTTAAAATTAAGTTTTTCAAAACTAGATTAAAAACCAAAATGAATACGAATAAAAAAAAAAATCCTTTCTTATTATTATTATCAGGCACTCTTGTCATAACCCATGTTTTCTTTCAAGACATACCAGAAGCTACTAAACTCAAAGAAAGGCCTCAGTTTCCTGATGTCCTGCTTCCACATCAAGAGACACTCACTTAATAGACTCTTGCTACAGTAGATAACACAAAACAACAATGTCCTATTTCCTCAGCCTTGTGAAAGAATGAAAACCTGGCAAAAAAAAGAAGTGCATCTGCTACTATTCTATATTACAACATACAGCAATGTCAAATAAACTATCGATAGGCTTTGTACACAGAATTCTAATTTATTTCATTTTTATAAGAATCTTGGCCTCTGTTTGGTGCATTACATAACCTCAGAGGAAATACTATTTTTAAGAATAATTCCTGGAGATATAACTGAATGCTGTAACATCCAGCCCCAAGCTTTCTGGCTGTCCATCCATTGCTTTGTCCTGTTTCTATCCTCCTTCTCCTGTCTCTCCCTCTTTCTCCTCTTGTGGGGGGGAATATAATATGTCCCAGGAGGTATTTTGAAGCGCCCTGGAACCAAATCTCCTCTCCTCCTCCATTTCACCGTTCCCATCATGAGGAGGCTCCTCGGCTGCCTTTGATGAGTCTGGCTTCCGTCTAATTAAAGAAGGGAAATTAGAGGATATGGCTCTTTTTTTTATCAGTCTTAATATGTCTGATGGCTCATTAAAAACTGTTCTGTCTGTGGCCTGTGATTCGATAGCTGCTCCTGCTGGGAGAAGAGAGAATCAGCGTGAAGAGTCTCTAATCTTCCTCCCCTCCTCCTCATCCCTTGTTCGCAGCATGCACTTGTATTCTGATGGGGGAAATGAAGCAGAGTGGATCCACATGGCTTCTCTTGACTTTCTGCAGAACAAAGGGTCTCTGTAAAAATGCCACTCTTTTTGTCCCGAGTCGCATGGGACATTGCTAATTTATCCCTGTGATAGTTCAGTTTTGTCTGGGTCCCCGCGAGCGCTCCTGTGCTGGATATGGAAGCTGTGGGGTCAAGAATGGAACAACATCAATGGTGCTCAGCTTCCTAAGAGACTGTGGAGGAACTTTCCGTGTGTTTTTGTTCCTTCAAATCGCTATACGACTAACAACTTGAGGGACGGTCTTAGGAGACTGTCAGAGAAACACAGCATACATTTATTTACCAAAGCCTTCCTGTCACCTGTTTAAACTTATCAAGTTTTAGCACAAGTGAAGAGTCTCCGACCCAGTTTTAAATTCAAACCAATTTATTCAAAGGTGTTTTGCGAATTGTTTTCTGCTTTACAGAATGTTCTGTGATTGAATAGAAAGTGCATTTGCACCTTGACTGAACCCAACTTGTTTTTGGGAAGAAGGCTTAACTGCCTATTTTTAAATGGCAAGCAAGAGCTGTGTGGATACATATGCATCATCCACTCTCAATTTCTCTCTCTCTCTCTTTTAATGGAACTGTTTAACGTTTAGACAAAAATACATAAAAAAATGGTATGATCATATTATATGGTATATTCAGAAGCCCATAAATGTGCAATTTGCTGCAGATGCTGAAATTTATATTACCAAAGAGTAAGATAAAATGTATAATTACAAGCTTGTAATATAAAGCAGTGGGCTTTGTAGGATTAAACTGCATGCACCAAGTTTGTATTAGTGTAACTTTTGTATTTAAAAATCATTGCACCCCATGGCAATGATTTATCAAACCAAAGTTTTTAAAGGCTTTTTCAAGTCAAGGTTTATTTTACATAATAATAAAAAAATTAATTTAAAAAATCCCAAACGACTTAAGGTCTTCTTTCAGAGAAATTTGAAAAAACATATTCATCACAAAAGGGCCATTTTACAAGTCACGGTATGTATGAATTGCATTTGTAATGTATGTTTGAAAAAATGCATAGATCCAAACAAGAGAATGATCATGTCATTGACAAATGTGCATTATCAAACAAACCTCTGTGTCAATGACAGCATTCTTTTCGTATGTTGCTTCATCCTTCATTCATCTATAACAGTCTTAAAGAGTTTTAAAAAAGGACACATGACAGAAACAGTGCAAATGGTACCTGAACTAAAAGTGTGTTTCTACCCTGATAAATGTTCAAACATTGATTTTTGCTACCGAGTTAATCTACATAGGGAATGAAAGGACATGCGGCTTTGTTTAGATTACTGTTGAAATACCTTCCTCACCAGAAGCTCAGGTTGACCGTGACATTGTGACTCACACATGTAACAGCTAATCATGGCAGAGCTGCTTTTATTCTGTCTGTGCCACCTCACATTGTCCACTTCCTGCATGTATTCACCCCAGAAGAGGCACTTAATATTTCCACCTTCTCGTATTCTCAATACTGTGTTTATCAATAACTCGTAGTTGGATTTGTTTGCCTCTGTGCTCCTAATGTAATTGATTACTTTATCCAGCAAATATGTAAGGCCGCTTGCTGAACGGCTTTCACAAGAGGACCATATGTTCACGTAAGCAAAGCAATCATTTTAACAAAATCAGCAAAATAGAGGTGGTCTCTGTCTTTGTCTTCCAACCTTATTAATGATTTCACAGTTTTTTTCTACTTCTATTTCTTCTCCTTTGTTCATTTGGTCATTTGGGCTGGCTGATAAATAACAGGTATTATATAGGTTTTGCAGGTGTAACTGGAGAATGGATAGGAGCCAGAGTGACAGAGTGAGAGAGAGAGATGCATTCCCACTTTCACTAATGTAAAGTTCACTTCACTCTTGACAACAAAACCGAATAATACACAACATTATGGCAGACTGGGAGTTTTTTTTGCACATTCAGCAACCACTGAAAAAGCAATTTTGTAGAATTTAGAACAGCTCAGTGGATCTCAGAGAGGTTCTAAAATGCACTGAAAACACAACTAACATCTAAGGATTTTAAAACGGTGTGTCTATAATGAGTGATAAAACATGATTGTGGGGCATTCTTTAGTAAGACATTTGCTTTAATCGGTTATCTACTTTCTATAGAAACGTGTTTCTGAGAATAAAAAATACTTCACACACACCGCAATTTATTTATTTATTTGGAACAGTTTATTGAACATTTAGACAAAAGTACATTAAAGGGGTCATCGGATGCCCATTTTCCACAAGTTGATATGATTGTTTAGGGCAGGGATGTCCAAACTTGGTCCTGGAGGGCCGGTGTCCTGCAGAGTTTAGCTCCAACTTGCCTCAACACACCTGACTTGAAGTTTCTATGCCTAGTAAGAGCTTGATTAGCTGGTTCAGGTGTGTTTAATTAGGGTTGGAGCTAAACTCTGCAGGACACCGGCCCTCCAGGACCGAGCTTGAACAGCCCTGGTTTAGGGTCTTAATGAAAAGTCTATAACATACTTTGGTTAAAATG
>NW_015506826.1:176606-177607 GCF_001515645.1 Sinocyclocheilus grahami | reverse complement strand
AAAATATATATTGTGTGTTTGAGTGGTCCAGACGCTACACCTGACTATATCATCTTTTCATTGCTCAAAATCACTTCACCAGCATGTGAGCTGCTAGAGGTTGTGTGTGTAACTCATTGTCTGCCCAGAAATATCCTAGGCCTTGTTCCAACTGCTGCAGTTAATGCATACTTTTGTTTTTGTGGCCTTTGACGCATGTGTTCTTGAAGTCCACAAGGCCTCAGGGTGTCCCATTTGTCAGTTAAGATTTCAGAATGGTGCTTGTGAATTGTGTTGAGGAAACTGCTTTGAATATGTTCCTGACAAAGCTACTGTTTGAAAATATAGTTAGCTACACACTACAAACTCTGAACTATCCTTTAATTACATCCCTATATTTGAACTTGAAAAGTAAAATACTTTGATTTACATGACAAATCTGACAATATAGTACACTGTAATGAATCCGACTTTCCAATGCTACATATAAAGATAAACGACCATTTGGACAAATATTGGTTCAATAAATGAATGTGACTTTCCAGTAAGCAAGCAAACAATTTGAGCTGATTCACTAGAATGAATCAGATTCCCCCATTCTGAGAGACCAGTAGAGATTAAGTGATTTACTAAAATATCGAGCATGTGTTATAATTTTCTCGGCTTAGAAAGCAAAAATGCTCTATTAAGAAAATCTGAGCTACTGTTGCTACTGAAAAATGTAGTTAAGCTAGTAGCATTGCAACTTCTAGTTACTAACCGTGTAGACTCAGAGGAAGATTGCAAGGGCTGATGGCCCCATTTGTGACGCAGCTATCACAATAGTTTTACGTTTAAGCAATATATGAGTTTCAACACACCACTGGTGAACTGTTTAGAGGTTACTGTTAATAATTAAAATGGTTTGCTAAATATAGACAATATTAGCTATTTCCAGGTCTGCTTCACAAATCTGTCTGTAATGATGCCTTTCACAATTTTTTCCCCTTTCTTTCTTTCTTTCTTTCTTTCTTTCTTTCTTT
>NW_015506826.1:174240-174641 GCF_001515645.1 Sinocyclocheilus grahami | reverse complement strand
CTTTCTTTCTTTCTTTCTTTCTTTCTTTCTTTCTTTCTTTTTTTTGTTTGTTTGATAAATACTTATGGGCATTCCCCCATATGTAGTCAGATTGCTTTTTGTCTTTTATGTTCCCTGGAGTACAATTCCTCCAGTACATTCTTAAGTCAGCACTTATTTCTCACAGACCCAAAACAATGTTCATTCTGCCATCACTGTGGCTGCTTATTGAGGGTCAGCACAAATTTCTTGCTCCTTTACTTCTGTTTACGGTTACGTATAATGTGCTGAAGACAAGTTATGGCTCAGGAGAGAATAATAAAACTGGCAAGTGTGTGTGCCTGTTAGCTCCAAACGTTTTTCTAAATTAACTTAATAAAAAACCGAAACGAAATATAATCACTTTGCCATTACATACAAAA
>NW_015506826.1:171744-172808 GCF_001515645.1 Sinocyclocheilus grahami | reverse complement strand
TATACTTTGTGTGTGTATATATATATATATATATATATATATATACATATATTTCCCCTTCTGGAACTTGAGCTGCATCTGGGATTCGACCACGATGCAGGCACGATTGTCCCCTGCTCAGATCGAGTCGATCCTCACGGGATCCTCAGGGCATGGTGCTGGGAGCTCCTTGTCGCTGCGTAATGCTAGCGACAGATGCGTCCCTCACCGGCTGAGGTGTGGTCATGAGTGGCCACCCTGCCCACGGTCTGTGGAGCGATCGCCATCTCACTTGGCACATCAACTGCCTGGAGATGCTGGCCGTATTTCGAGCTTTGAAGCACTTCCTCCCGGACCTTTGAGATCGCCATGTGCTAGTGTGCACCGACAACACAGCGGTGGTCTCTTATATCAACCACCAGGGAGGTCTGCGTTCGTGCCCCTTGTACAAGTTGGCGCACCAGATCCTTGTGTGGTCCCAGGGCAAAATCATTTCATTAAGAGCAGTACATATTCCTGGGTATTTGAATATGGGAGCAGACATTCTGTCGAGGCAGGGGCCGAGGCCCGGGAAATGGAGGCTCCACCCCGAGGTGGTGAATCAGATATGCCATTTCTACTGCTTATGAGTCCTCTGATCTCCCCTTGCCATTGGGGTCAAGGCTCACTCGACCCGAGGTATGGCGGCCTCCAAGGCCTTCTTGGCAGGTGTGTCCATGCAGGACATCTGCAACGCTGCGGGTTGGTCCACGCCCCTCACGTTCGTCAGGTTCTATGGACTAGATATGCGAGCCACTCCTGGCTCTTCTGTTCTCTCGTCCTAGCTGTGCTCTTCCACGCTAGGCAGGAATTTGCAATATAATTTATATACAGTGGGGAAAAAAAGTATTTAGTCAGCCACCAGTTGTGCAAGTTCTCCCACTTAAAAAGATGAGAGAGGCCTGTAATTTTCATCATAGGTATACCTCAACTATGAGAGACAAAATGAGAAAAAAAATCCAGAAAATCACATTGAAGGATTTTTAAAGAATTAATTGGTAAATTCCTCGGTAAAATAAGTATTTGGTCACCTACAAACAAGCAAG